>NC_069499.1:399109316-399409316 GCF_027579735.1 Bombina bombina | reverse complement strand
CTGTAGTACAATATAGAGTGTAGTGTGAATCAATGGATGTCATTATACAGAGATGGCCCTCGGTTTACAACGGTTCAATTTACACCGTTTCAGAATAACAACCTTTTTTTCCAGTCATGTGACTGCTATTGAAAAGCATTGAGAAGCAGTGCATTGATTAAAATAGCCAGTAGGTGGAGCTGTCCGCTTGTGTTGCAGCAAAGCCAAGCAAGCTGAAATTAATCAGTTTAACCAGACCTGAGCTATCGAGCAGATTTCAAAGGAACAAGATCTTCCTGTCTTTAAATCAGTCCAGATTGGAATACATAGAAAAGAACTGTTTGCAGACAATTGCAAGTGACGAATGTGTTGTGTGATTATTTTATTAGGTTGTTAATGCTGTTTAGCAAATGTTTTTGTTCATTTAACTTAGTTTAATTATATATTCTGCGTTGTTTGATTATTTTATTAGGTGTATAATGCAGTTTAGCATTTAAAGTCTTCATTTCAAAGCTTTAAAAATAATGGGGTCGATCCGATATAAAGCGTCGCCCGCAAAAGCCGGCGACGCCAATAATTGCGCGGATTTGGTATCCTATATACGGCGTAAGCTAGAAGTTACGCCCGTATATTTCTGCCGTCGCCCGTAGTTTTTTGGGCCATAGGCAGGTATACCAAACCCGCGCAATTTGGTATCCAATATGCAGCGTAAGGACTTACGTGGCGAGAATGGAGAAAACTTACTCCATTTTCACCTCGCCACAAAAAGCAGCCGTAAGAAGCCTTACGCTGACTATTGGAGCCCCGTAACTCCCTAAACTAGCTGCTAAAATAAACCTAACACCTAACGCATGCGCAATGTCTATCTCCCTGTCAACCGCGATCTTCTAAAATAAACCTAACACCTAACGCATGCGCAATGTCTATCTCCCTGTCAACCGCAACCCCCCCCCCCCCCGAAATCCCTAATAAAGTTATTACCCCCTAAAACGCCGCTCCCGTACCCCGCCGCCAGCTATATTATATCTATAACCCCCTAAAGTGAGCCCCTAACACCGCCGCCATCTATATTACAATTATTAACCCCTAATGTAAGCCCCTTACACTGCCGCCATCTCTATTAAAATGATTAACCCCTAATTTAATCTACCTACCCCGCCGCCAGCTATGTTATCTATATTAACCCTAAGTATATTATAGTTAATATAGTTATTACATTATATATATTAACTATATTAACCCTAATTATATTAGGGTTAATATAGTTACTATAGTATTTATATTAACTATATTAACTCTATCTAACCCTAACACCCCTAACTATATTTATATTAAATTAATCTAATTCATTTATCAACTAAAATATTCCTATTTAAATCTAAATACTTACCTATAAAATAAACCCTAAGATAGCTACAATATAATTAATAATTACATTGTAGCTATGTTAGGGTTAATATTTATTTTACAGGTAAATAGTTAATTATTTTAACTAGGTATAATAGATATTAAATAGTTATTAACTATTTAATATCTACCTAGTTAAAATAATTACCCAATTACCTGTAAAATAAATCCTAACCTAAATTACAAATACACCTACACTATCAATAAATTAAATAAACTACAAACATCTATCTAAAAATACAATTAAATTAACTAAACTAAATTACAAAAAAAAACAAACACTAAATTACAAAAAATAAAAAAAGGATTACAAGATTTTTAAGCTAATTACACCTATTCTAAGCCCCCTAATAAAATAATAAACCCCCAAAATAACAAAACTTCCCTGCCCTATTCTAAATTAAACAAATTTCAAAGCTCTTTACCTTACCAGCCCTTAAAAGGGCCTTTTGTGGGGCATGCCCCAAAGAATTCAGCTCTTTTGCATTCAAAGAATACAATCCCCCCCCCCCCCCATTACAACCCACCACCCACATACCCCTATTCTAAACCCACCCAAACCCCCCTTAAAAAATCCTAACACTACCCCCCTGAAGATCTCCCTACCTTGTCTTCACCACACCGGGCCGAACTCCTGATCCGATCCGGGCGATGTCGTCCTCCAAGCGGCAAAGAAGAAATCTTCCTCCGGCGATGTCGTCCTCCAAGCGGCAAAGAAGAATTCTTCCTCCGGCGACGTCTTCCTCCAAGCGGCAGCAAAGTCTTCATTCTTCCGGCGGCATCTTCAATCTTCTTTCTTCGCTCCGCCGCCGCGGAGCATCCATCCCGGCCGACTGCTAAACTTGGAATGAGGTACCTTTAAATGACGTCATCCAAGATGGCGTCCGCCGAATTCCGATTGGCTGATAGGATTCTATCAGCCAATCGGAATTAAGTTAAAAAAATCTGATTGGCTGATTGAATCAGCCAATCAGATTCAAGTTCAATCCGATTGGCTGATCCAATCAGCCAATCAGATTGAGCTCGCATTCTATTGGCTGTTCCGATCAGCCAATAGAATGCGAGCTCAATCTGATTGGCTGATTGGATCAGCCAATCGGATTGAACTTGAATCTGATTGGCTGATTCAATCAGCCAATCAGATTTTTTTAACTTAATTCCGATTGGCTGATAGAATCCTATCAGCCAATCGGAATTCGGCGGACGCCATCTTGGATGACGTAATTTAAAGGTACCTCATTCCAAGTTTAGCAGTCGGCCGGGATGGATGCTCCGCGGCGGCGGAGCGAAGAAAGAAGATTGAAGATGCCGCCGGAAGAATGAAGACTTTGCTGCCGCTTGGAGGAAGACGTCGCCGGAGGAAGAATTCTTCTTTGCCGCTTGGAGGACGACATCGCCGGAGGAAGATTTCTTCTTTGCCGCTTGGAGGACGACATCGCCCGGATCGGATCAGGAGTTCGGCCCGGTGTGGTGAAGACAAGGTAGGGAGATCTTCAGGGGGGTAGTGTTAGGATTTTTTAAGGGGGGTTTGGGTGGGTTTAGAATAGGGGTATGTGGGTGGTGGGTTGTAATGGGGGGGGGGGGATTGTATTTATTGAATGCAAAAGAGCTGAATTCTTTGGGGCATGCCCCACAAAAGGCCCTTTTAAGGGCTGGTAAGGTAAAGAGCTTTGAAATTTGTTTAATTTAGAATAGGGCAGGGAAGTTTTGTTATTTTGGGGGTTTATTATTTTATTAGGGGGCTTAGAATAGGTGTAATTAGCTTAAAAATCTTGTAATCCTTTTTTTATTTTTTGTAATTTAGTGTTTGTTTTTTTTTGTAATTTAGTTTAGTTAATTTAATTGTATTTTTAGATAGATGTTTGTAGTTTATTTAATTTATTGATAGTGTAGGTGTATTTGTAATTTAGGTTAGGATTTATTTTACAGGTAATTGGGTAATTATTTTAACTAGGTAGATATTAAATAGTTAATAACTATTTAATATCTATTATACCTAGTTAAAATAATTAACTATTTACCTGTAAAATAAATATTAACCCTAACATAGCTACAATGTAATTATTAATTATATTGTAGCTATCTTAGGGTTTATTTTATAGGTAAGTATTTAGATTTAAATAGGAATATTTTAGTTGATAAATGAATTAGATTAATTTAATATAAATATAGTTAGGGGTGTTAGGGTTAGATAGAGTTAATATAGTTAATATAAATACTATAGTAACTATATTAACCCTAATATAATTAGGGTTAATATAGTTAATATATATAATGTAATAACTATATTAACTATAATATACTTAGGGTTAATATAGATAACATAGCTGGCGGCGGGGTAGGTAGATTAAATTAGGGGTTAATCATTTTAATAGAGATGGCGGCGGTGTAAGGGGCTTACATTAGGGGTTAATAATTGTAATATAGATGGCGGCGGTGTTAGGGGCTCACTTTAGGGGGTTATAGATATAATATAGCTGGCGGCGGGGTAAAGGAGCGGCGGTTTAGGGGTTAATAGCTTTTTTATTGTTAGGCTAGTGAGGGGGGATAGCGGATAGAGGGTTAGACGTGTCGGGCTATGTTAGGGAGGCGTGTTAGACAGTGCGGGCTATGTTAGGGAGGCGTGTTAGACAGTGCGGGTGTTTTAGACTTTAGTCAGGTTTTATAGGCGCCGGCAGATTCTAACGTGCCGCAAGTCACTGGCGACGCCAGAAATTTGTACTTACGCAGATTTCTGGACATCGCTGGTTTGTGAGACTTACGGCACGTTAGCATCTGACGGCGACCTATATGGGATGGCTCGAGTTGCGAGCTGAAACTGCGGGCGACGCCGGTCTCCTCGCTTGCGCCGCAAACTGCGATCTATATCGGATCGCGCCCAATGTATTAGGTGTTACTTATGACAATTTTGAGAGGGGCCTGGAACCTAACTCCCTCACTTCCCATTGACTTACATTATAAACTGGGTTTCAATTTACAACGGTTTCGATTTACAACCATTCCTTCTGGAACCTAACCCCGGCGTAAACTGAGGGCTACCTGTACATGGTTGCGATATACATTAATAACTGGCCTCCCTCTCTCCCCCCTCTCCCCTCTTCAATCCATCCTAAATGCCTCTGCTAGGCTAATCCACCTCTCACGACGCTCTGTATCTGCTGCACCTCTCTGCGAGTCCCTTCACTGGCTCCCCATTCACAGCAGAATTAAATTAAGATCTGCCTTATTACAAAGTGCAAAATGTTTTGGTGCAGGGAAATCCTTATTTCTATCTAACCCACAATTCTCATTCAACCAGATGTGTTCCCTAATGCGGTCTCGTAGGGGTCTTTCCGATTCCCCACATTTTCCGTTTTCCACATTTACATATATGGTATTCTTATCAGTACATCTAATTACATTTTTAATCTTAGAAGATTGTCCTGTAACTTTCGAGATAATCTTCTTTTGTTTTTTGGAGTGTTTGTAAGACTTACAAGTTAAACAAGGATAGAAACCTCCTAGTTTTCTCCCTGTAAGATCTCTATCAAGGAGTATACATTTTTTCTTTATTTCTGTTGGTGCCAGTAAAGTTTTTAAATTTCTTGCTTTTTTGTATAGAAATTGTGGTCTCTTTGGGAGCATAACACCTAGCTTATCATCATTTTTTAGAAGACCCCAATGTTTATTTACAATTTTCTCCGATAGATACTTATTCTTACTGTATTTTGTGATAAAGGGAACAAATAGTTGCTTATTGTTATCGTCCCTTTTAGATTTGTCTTTTTTAATTCTATCTTGTAGTAACTTAGTCAATATTGCGTACTTGATCCCTAGCTACTATATCTATATTTTGTGCCTTATAACCCCTTTCTAAAAAGTTTTCTTTTCGGACTGTGTCTCAAAGTCCTCACTCTTACTGCAGTTCTTTTTGATTCTTAAAAATTGTCCCTTTGGGACATTATTCTTCCACCTTTCATGGTGGCAACTTAGCTTGTGGATGTAGCTATTCGCATCCACCGGCTCAAAGAAGGTTTTGGATAGGAGTCTATTATCATGAGTGAATATTTCTAAGTCTAAAAAATGGATTAGATTTTTACTCTTTTCACAGGTGAATTTAAGGTTGAGGTGATTATCATTCATAGATTGAATAAAAATGTCCAAAGATTGTTCAGTACCTTGCCATATCATTATGATATAATCTATGTAACTCTTATAGGTAACCAGGTTTGCTCCAAGTGGGTTAAGATCAAATAAATTCTTTTCCCAAAAACCCATAAATGAGTTGGCATAACTTGGAGCAAACCTGGTACCAATAGCTGTTCCCTGTTCCTGGTTATAATATTGGCCATCATAAGAGAAAAAAATATGTGTGACCCTTATCGCATTTACAATAAACTTGTTTTGTTCTACTTTGAGACTACTATATTGTATCAGAAAATGTTTTATAGCTGTTATGCCCTCCTTATGCCCTATACAGGTGTACAAGGAGGTAACATCACACGTGGCAAGAATTTAATTATCTTGCCCAGTGATTCCTTCAATTAATCTTAGGACTTCACTAAAGTCTTTTAAAAACGAGGGTAAGAGTCTGACATACTTTTGTAAATAGATATCAAGGTATTCAGAGAGGTTCGCAGTTAGGGTACCAATACCTGAAATTATTGGTCGTCCAGGGGGTTCAACTAGGGACTTATGGATTTTTGGTAAACAATATAAAAGGGGAATAGATAATTTCTCTCTTTAGATGTCAAAATCCGTTTATCTTTATCCAAGTCTAATAGCACTTTTAAGTCTGCTGAGTATCTTCTGGTGGGATTGTTGCTTAATTTGTTATATGTAGATTCATCATTCAAAATCTTAGTACACATATTGTTATAATCTTCCTGTTCTAACACAACATTCCCACCACCCTTGTCAGCCGGCTTAATGATGAGATCATTATTTTCTAATTTTAATTCTCTAAGAATACGTAATTAATTTTTTTATAGATTATTATTAACTTTATCAATTTTATCTCTAGATAGTTCCTCAATATCTTTCAGAACTGATTTTTCGCAGGTTTCTAATATAGGACCCTTTTTGTTCTTACGATAGGTGTCAGGATTACAGGTTAAGTAGTAAGTAACTTTAGTATATCTTTAGCTCCACTCAGTCTCACACCACACCTTGAGAGTTAAAACAATGTAGCTCTCATGTTATGCTCATAGAACTGAGGGTGACCATGTTAGGATATAGCAAGCAAGGTGACAGCAGAAATATATATTTATTCAATCATAAAGGCAGCAAAAATAGGCAACGTTTCGGGCTCTTAACCCTTCCTCATGCCTTAACTTTAACAAACAAATTATGCTCCTTTATATACACATGTACCACTAGGTGGCACTATGGAGCAGTTAACCCTTCACATGACTTACAGGAAATACATCCCTAGATTACAAAAATTTCTAATACAGAGAAATACCATATTTCAAAAGAAACATATTATCAGCAAAAAATTATATGTAACAAGTCAAAAAATCTAAATCCAACATTTAATCCTAACCAATAATATGATTATTTATATACTTATCAAAGCAGGAAAACAGCTTTAAAACTACAGAAAATCAATTATAGAAAAATAGAAAGATCCCAGTCTTTATTTAACCCCTTTGGTTCGAGGGTACCTAGTTCAAATATCCAATATGATTCCCTCTGTTTAAGGAGCAATTCCCTATCACCTCCTCTACGTGGGAATTTTACATGATCTATAACCTGAAACTTAAGTTGACTAATTGTATGGCATTTTTTTAAAAAAATGGTTGGCTACTGATGCTTTTAAATTACCTGTGCGAATGTTACTCTTATGTTCTATAATGCGATCTTTTGTGCATCTGGTCGATTCACCAATATAAATTTCACCACACGGACATTTAATCATATATATAATGAACGTAGTGAGGCATGTAAAGTAACCCTTGATTTTATACTTTTTACCTGTGTGGGGGTGATAGAACACTGAGCCTTTAGTCATGTTATTACAACATGAACAACTTAAGCAGGGGAAACAACCCACATTTTTAGATGTTAAGTAACGTGTGTTATCTTTTAATTTTGAACCTACATCAGCTTTAACTAGTTTGGACTGAATGTTAATGCCCCTTTTATATACAGGCATGGGGTTTGTTTTAAATTCTAATATATAAGGATTGCAGTTTGTTAACACTTGCCAATGTTTGTTAATGATACGTATAATTTCTTTGCTTTGAGCATTATACTCTGATACAAAGACAAGCCTGTCCTTATTAGAGGGTTCCTCAGAGAGCTCGCCGGGGGAATCAGACCTCGACAGAAGCGAGGAGGCCGCAAACACCGGCACCATCTCCGGAAAGGATACCACCAAAAAGAAGGCAGGCAGACAACTACGCTCTGGACGACGAAATTAACTCCCTCAGGCCATGAGACGGAGTCCGGTAACGTTGTAGCTGATAATGAAGTTGATAATAGTGACTGTGCCAATAATGTGATTAATATCTCTAATTATGCCCTAAAAGAGGATGAAATGGAACTTTTAAATAAGGGACTTTCTTTCTGCCTCCAAAAGAATTGCAATTTTTTCCAATTACAAAAGGACCTGTTTAGATTTTTCAGGACTCTCAAACTAAAAACATTTAATTGGGAAAATAAAGTAACATCTAGGAATGAGAGTCCTACGATCCATTTAGATCAATTAGGGCTTAGGAAGAAAAGTTCCTTTTATCCTGGGTGTGTTAATCATAGTGTGGAAACTTATATATCACTGGTTCAGAATGATATTTCTAGATTGCAAAGCTTCACTGAGCAACATAAGTTTAATAGATATCGTCCTAGGATAGATAAAACCACTAAGGAATATCAGCACAACCTGTCTAATCTTCAGAAACAGCAAGACATTATCTTTAAGAGAGCAGACAAGGGTGGGGCCTTGGTTATAGTGAATAAGGATGAATACATTCTAGAAATTGAAAATCAACTTAAGGATTGTAATGTTTATTTGAAATTACCTTTAAATCCTATATTCAAAATTCAGAATGAAATTAAGACAGTTATCTCGCAGGCTGTGAAGAATAATATTATAGGCAAAGATGTGGCTGCTTTTCTGATAATAGATAAACCCTGTACCCCTGTGATATACACCCTGCCTAAAGTGCATAAATGTTTGGCAAAAAACCCCGGCCGCCCAATTGTGGCTAGCACCAATTGGATTTTCACTAACATCTCTATATTTTTAGATAAAATTCTTCACCCATATGTAGAAGTATCTAACTCATTTGTTAAGGATACAGGTGACTTTCTGCTCAAATTAGATTCTTTAGCAATCCCCACGTCCAAGTTTATTATTTATAGCTTGGACGTTGAAAGCCTGTACACGAACATCAAACACACCAGTGGGATTGATTCAGTTAAGGTTACTTTAGAATCTGATAATAAATACAGTGATATCCAAATTAATTTTTTTATTCGACTGCTAACCATTATTCTCTATCGGCTAGATTTAGAGTTTTGTCGGTAACGACCCGCGTATCTAACGCTGGCTTTTTTCTGGCCGCACCTTTAAAATAACTCTGTAATTGAGAGTCCACAGAATGGCTGCGTTAGGCTCCAAAAAAGGAGCGTACAGCATATTTAACGCAACTTCAACTCTCGATACCAGAGTTGCTTACAGACGCGGCCAGCCTCAAAAACGTGCTCGTGCACGATTCCCCCATAGGAAACAATGGGGCTGTTTGAGCTGAAAAAAAACCTAACACCTGCAAAAAAGCCGCGTTCAGCTCCTAACGCAGCCCCATTGTTTCCTATGGGGAAACACTTCCTACGTCTGCACCTAACACTCTAACATGTACCCCGAGTCTAAACACCCCTAACCTTACACTTATTAACCCCAATTCTGCCGCCCCCGCTATCGCTGACCCCTGCATATTATTATTAACCCCTAATCTGCCGCTCCGTAAACCGTCGCTACTTAGATTATCCCTATGTACCCCTAATCTGCTGCCCCTAACACCGCCGACCCCTATATTATATTTATTAACCCCTAATCTGCCCCCCACAACGTCGCCTCCACCTGCCTACACTTATTAACCCCTAATCTGCCGAGCGGACCGCACCGCTATTATTATAAAGTTATTAACCCCTAATCCGCCTCACTAACCCTATAATAAATAGTATTAACCCCTAATCTGCCCTCCCTAACATCGCCGACACCTAACTTCAATTATTAACCCCTAATCTGCTGACTGGAGCTCACCGCTATTCTAATAAATGTATTAACCCCTAAAGCTAAGTCTAACCCTAACACCCCCCTAATTTAAATATAATTTTAATCTAACGAAATTAATTAACTCTTATTAAATAAATTATTCCTATTTAAAGCTAAATACTTACCTGTAAAATAAATCCTAATATAGCTACAATATAAATTATAATTATATTATAGCTATTTTAGGATTTATATTTATTTTACAGGTAACTTTGTATTTATTTTAACCAGGTACAATAGCTATTAAATAGTTAAGAACTATTTAATAGCTAAAATAGTTAAAATAATTAAAAATTTACCTGTAAAATAAATCCTAACCTAAATTACAATTAAACCTAACACTACACTATCAATAAATTAATTAAATAAAATACCTATAATTATCTACAATTAAACACTACACTACAAATAAATACAATGAAATCAACTAACTAAAGTACAAAAAATAAAAAAGAACTAAGTTACAAAAAATAAAAAATTATTTACAAACATTAGAAATATATTACAACAATTTTAAACTAATTACACCTACTCTAAGCCCCCTAATAAAATAACAAGCCCCCTAAAATAAAAAAATGCCCTACCCTATTCTAAATTAAAAAAGTTCAAAGCTCTTTTACCTTACCAGCCCTGAACAGGGCCCTTTGCGGGGCATGCCCCAAGAAGTTCAGCTCTTTTGCCTGTAAAAAAAAACATACAATACCCCCCCCAACATTACAACCCACCACCCACATACCCCTAATCTAACCCAAACCCCCCTTAAATAAACCTAACACTAAGCCCCTGAAGATCTCCCTACCTTGAGTCGTCTTCACCCAGCCGAGCCAAATTCTTCATCCAAGCGGAGCAAGAAGAGGTCCTCCATCCGGTAGAAGTCTTCATCCAAGCGGGGCAGAAGAGGTCTTCCATTCGATTGAAGTCTTCATCCAAGAGGCATCTTCTATCGTCATCCATCCGGAGCGGAGCGGCAGCATCCTGAAGACCTCCGACGCGGAACATCCATCCTGGCCGACGACTGAACGACGAATGACGGTTCCTTTAAATGACGTCATCCAAGATGGCGTCCCTCGAATTCCGATTGGCTGATATGATTCTATAAGCCAATCAGAATTAAGGTAGGAATATTCAGAATCAAGTTCAATCCGATTGGCTGATCCAATCATCCAATCGGATTGAACTTGATTCTGATTGGCTGATTCCATCAGCCAATCAGAATATTCCTACCTTAATTCCGATTGGCTGATAGAATCCTATGAGCCAATCGGAATTCGAGGGACGCCATCTTGGATGACGTCATTTAAAGGAACCGTCATTCTTCTTTCAGTCGTTGGCCAGGATGGATGTTCCGCGTCGGAGGTCTTCAGGATGCTGCCGCTCCGCTCCGGATGGATGACGATAGAAGATGCCTCTTGGATGAAGACTTCAATCGGATGGAAGACCTCTTCTTGCTCCGCTTGGATGAAGAATTTGGCTCGGCTGGGTGAAGACGACTCAAGGTAGGGAGATCTTCAGGGGCTTAGTGTTAGGTTTATTTAAGGGGGGGTTGGGTTAGATTAGGGGTATGTGGGTGGTGGGTTGTAATTTGGGGGGGGGGTATCGTATGTTTTTTTTTACAGGCAAAAGAGCTGAACTTCTTGGGGCATGCCCCGCAAAGGGCCCTGTTCAGGGCTGGTAAGGTAAAAGAGCTTTGAACTTTAGTAATTTAGAATAGGGTAGGGCATTTTTTTATTTTGGGGAGCTTTGTTATTTTATTAGGGGGCTTAGAGTAGGTGTAATTAGTTTAAAATTGTTGTAATATATTTCTAATGTTTGTAAATAATTTTTTATTTTTTGTAACTTAGTTATTTTTTATTTTTTGTACTTTAGTTAGTTGATTTCATTGTATTTATTTGTAGGAATTGTATTTAATTTATTTATTGATAGTGTAGTGTTAGGTTTAATTGTAGATAATTATAGGTATTTTATTTAATTAATTTATTGATAGTGTAGTGTTAGGTTTAATTGTAACTTAGGTTAGGATTTATTTTACAGGTAAATTTGTAATTATTTTAACTATTTTAGCTATTAAATAGTTCTTAACTATTTAATAGCTATTGTACCTGGTTAAAATAAATACAAAGTTACCTGTAAAATAAATATTAATCCTAAAATAGCTATAATATAAATATAATTTATATTGTAGCTATATTAGGATTTATTTTACAGGTAAGTATTTAGCTTTAAATAGGAATAATTTATTTAATAAGAGTTAATTAATTTCGTTAGATTAAAATTATATTTAACTTAGGGGGGTGTTAGTGTTAGGGTTAGACTTAGCTTTAGGGGTTAATACATTTATTAGAATAGCAGTGAGCTCCAGTCGGCAGATTAGGGGTTAATAATTGAAGTTAGTTGTCGGAGATGTTAGGGAGGGCAGATTAGGGGTTAATACTATTTATTATAGGGTTAGTGAGGCGGATTAGGGGTTAATAACTTTATTATAGAAGCGGTGCGGTCCGCTCGGCAGATTAGGGGTTAATAAGTGTAGGCAGGTGGAGGCGACGTTGAGGGGGGCAGATTAGGGGTTAATAAATATAATATAGGGGTCGGCGGTGTTAGGGGCAGCAGATTAGGGGTACATAGCTATAATGTAGGTGGCAGCTCTTTGCGGTCGGCAGATTAGGGGTTAATTATTGTAGGTAGCTGGCTGCAACGTTGTGGGGGGCAGGTTAGGGGTTAATAAATATAATATAGGGGTCGGCGGTGTTAGGGGCAGCAGATTAGGGGTACATAAGTATAACGTAGGTGGCGGTCGGCAGATTAGGGGTTAAAAAAATGTAATCGAGTGTCGGCGATGTGGGGGGGCCTCAGTTTAGGGGTACATAGGTAGTTTATGGGTGTTAGTGTTCTTTAGAGCACAGTAGTTAAGAGCTTTATAAACCGGCGTTAGCCCAGAAAGCTCTTAACTACTGACTTTTTTCTGCGGCTGGAGTTTTGTCGTTAGATTTCTAACGCTCACTTAAGCCACGACTCTAAATACCGGAGTTAGAAAGATCCCATTGAAAAGATAGGATACGCAATTGACGTAAGGGGATCTGCGGTATGGAAAAGTTGCGGCTGAAAAGTGAGCGTTAGACCCTTTTTTGAATGACTCCAAATACCGGTGGTAGCCTAAAACCAGCGTTAGGAGCCTCTAACGCTGGTTTTCATGGCTACCGCCAAACTCCAAATCTAGGCCTTAATGTTCCAAATTTGTCTAGTTTGCTAGTCGGGGCAAAAGATAAACCTTTACTTAAAACGTCTACATGTTCTTTTTTAAGTGTTTTTTTGCTTAGATTAAATTGGAATTACTATCACTGTTTACTACCATTAGTTACAATTACAATTAGTACATTACAATTAGTACCATTGGAATTAGTATCACTGTTATTTGTATTACCTAAAATCTTGATTTATTGTGATCGCCTAGCACCCCCTCTTTTTCCCCTGGTTTTGACGCCCTTCTTTTTCTTGCTTCTCTTTGCTGCAGATAATATGTATTTTGATCTTGGCCTAATCCTAAAAAAGACTTTTGGTTTTCAGCCTGACTGTATGAGCTACCTTCTTCTCTGTTGCCCCATGAGGTACCTGGTCTACATTCTTCGTCTACGCTATCTGCTAGAGGAAGAAATCTATTTGATAATGTCAGTTCTTTATTTGAATTCATGTGATGTCCGAATGTCTATGATATTGATTCTTATCTGACGGGCCTGTGCTGTATTTTTGGATTTATCAGTATTAGAGTGGTTTGAACTTGTATCTTTATTTTGATGTCTCCATTTATGAGAAATATATTTGTCCCAATCCGGCATATTTATGTGACTCAAATAATCATCCCTATCTCTCACATATTTTTTAATTTTTTATTCTAAAATTTCTTCTTTAGTTTTTTCGAATAATCTTTTAATTTCTGTCTCACTTTAAATATATTCAGTATTTTCTTTATATTCTTTTAATTGTTCCTCTAATTGTTTGATATCTGATTCTAGCTGCTTCAAAATACTGCCCCTGTGGGTTTTAATTAATTCCATTAGCTTAAATGATGCTTCTTCAAAAAATTGTATTCCATTTTACTTTAAAATCGATATAATCTATTTTGAAACTACATTCTTTTTTAATTCTTAGCCCTCTTGGGACTCTCTTATTCTCCAGATATTGATCAATGAAAATATATTAAGTTCTATGTTTCATCTCCAAAAGTATTTTCTCCTTTAGATCTTTAAGTGATTTGCATATTTCTAAATTTTTTGTTGTGATTATTGTTTCTTTAGAAAATAAATTATATATAGCCTTTATAGATGCATTTGAAAATATAATCTATTTAAAATGAATTTAGCACAATTGACACCTTTTTATTAGATTCATAACCTATTATTAATATTTTTTATTTATAAAGCACCAACAGATTACGCAGCGCTGTCTATGGGTACAAAGATAAAAGTACAGTACAATACAAAATAAAAGACACCAGACAAAGTTTAACAAACAAATACAGGGGGAATTGAGGGCCCTGTTTTCGTGGGAACTTACAATCTAGATGGGTAGGAGGGTGAGAAACAGGAGGTGGGGACTACAAAGGTGAGAATAATGTTAGGATGGAGTTAGATGAGGGCAGCTATTAGGATAGTGGAATTCATTTGTTGGAGATAGGCTTCCCTGAACAAAAAGGTCTTTAGGGAGCGATTAAAGGAGGAAAGGTTAGGGGAAAGTCTGACTACTTGAGGAAGTGCGTTCCAGATGGTTGGTGCCGCACAAGATAAGTCCTGTAGTCTAGCATGGGAGGAGGTGATGGTAGAAGATGCAAGGAGCAGGTCATTGTTGGATCTTAGGGGCGGGCTGGCGTATATTTGTTGATGAGTGAGGACAGGTAGGGGGGGGCTGCGTTGGTAAGGGCTTTGTAGGTCTGGGTGAGAATTTTGAATTTAATTCTGCTGTGAATGGGGAGCCAGTGAAGGGACTCGCAGAGAGGTGCAGCAGATACAGAGCGTCGGGAGAGGTGGATTAACCTAGCAGAGGCATTTAGGATGGATTGAAGAGGGGAGAGGGGGGAGAGAGGGAGGCCAGTTATTAATATATATCACAACCACGTACAATGACATCCATTGATTCCCACTACACTCTATATTGTACTACAGTCAAAACTAAATTCATTCATTTTTACATATTAAAATGTATTCACTAATTTTCAACTTTGAATGTATTTATATTATGTTTTTATGTATATGTAATCACTAGCACTAGCATTATTTGTATATTTTCTCTGTATTTATGAATATCTCTTTTATAATTATGTTTCCATTTAATCTATTAATGGATATTTTCATTAGCACTATTGTTTATTTCACAATAATATGTTTTCACTTTGTAAATAGATTTTTTTTTGTTAGACTGTTCACATTAAAATTCTTTCACTTATGAATGTACCAATTAGATCATGAGCATGGGTATATATAGATTCCTAAGCCTACTGTTCTAAAGAGCTTAAAAAAGGCTGGTACGGCTGAAACGCGCTGCTCTTTTGTTTTGTACTCTTTTGTCCACACTCAGCATTTGTACTCCAAGGTCCCAGGCGTGCAAGCGTGAAATAGGAAATCAAAGACGCCAGTTGTTTGAGCCTGTGATGCAAATCCGGACGGTGCAGAACACAGCCAGAACAACCCTGGTGTAAGTAAGACGTAATACCTTGTTGTCTGGGCTTTTTCTTTTTTGCCATTTGGGCTCTCTTTGTGTTCCAGTGATCTCTGGCATCTGAAACCTGTGGGAGTCACTTAATGAGATTATCCCTTCTCTTCAACCACATCTCCGGATCTATTGTGATTTCGGTTTACGTTTTGGGATACTACACTTTTTTAAGTGCTTTATGTTTGTTCACTCTGTGTGACAAACTATACACCATTGCTTTTATTTTTATTTTTTTATTTTTAATTCTGTGTTACAATTGTTACTTTTTGTAGCTACTAATTTTATTAGATACATGTGATCACTATATGAGATTGTTTTTATTCATGTTTTATTAAATGTTACTTTTTTAATTAATTTATACCTTTTGACCATAGTTATGTCCCATAATTTCCACTGGGGAGTGTGGGAATCAAAGAGTCCCCCCAGAAGACCTGCAATCGAATGAATAGGTGCAGGGTGAGGTGAGATCTCAGGGTAATGTCTAAGAGACTTCCAGGATTCAAGATTCTCCAGGACAATTCTATTCTGAATCCCTAGGTCACTCCATTTATAAGTAGGTAGCCATGGTAGGATCTACCAGGGTCAACCCTGGAGGAAGTGAGGCCTGTTCTACTCCCTTCCAGCACTGTGTCACATCAGAATTAGACCAAGTAAAAATGTGAGAAAAGCAATTCACCTCGTAGTAGGTTGTTAGGTAAGGATGCTCCTCCATGGTCAAACCGTCTCTGTAGAATTTTCCCTGAGATTCTTGGCTTAATACCCTGCCATATGAAATTGAGCAACATAGAGTGAATGGTGTTTAAGAAACAGTACAAAGAAAGGTGTGTATGTAAGCATATATCCCTCCTATGAATAATACACTGTCCGGCAGTCCATAAATATAATGCAGTTGTGGGTTACGGTATGAAACAAGCTTGTGTGTTACTCACGGTTACTTCTAGGAGGTATGAGGACCTTCCGCTACTGTTGCGGTGCGAAGAGAGCCATGCTCTCTACCTCTCTCACCCTGCAATCCTGTTGCTCCGTGTACAAGCCGCTGTGTGTGCCGCCTCAACTCCTTGGCGTGTTCCGTAGCTCTCCACTCCGCGCTGTGCGGTGACGTCACCTTCCTGGGACTGAAATCTGCACCGTGATGCCGGTAGTGCTGGCAAATAGTGTTCCGTCCTGGAAAATACTTGGATCTGTTGTAGCTGATAATTTTACAAAAAAGAAAAAGACGATCCAATTCCAGATTTGATGTAAGATAAAAATCCAATCTTTATTGAAGCTCATTCATTAAAACCAAAAGCAGGAAAACACCAAAGAAAGTGTAGCTTGTAGCAGGCAAAGCACCTGGCTTACGCGCTTCGGCTTAGTGAGCCGTAATCATAGCCTGATGTGCAATGTCTGTTACTGCTATTTAAAGGCAAAGAATCATTATGTTAATGAACATAAATTAAAACTTAATTTAAACAATTAGATGTCTGCTACAAGTTATTTAACTCTGTGTAAGCCTTAGAATACTCTATATAAAAGTATTGAATGAGGGGTTTAGTGTTAGGTACATAGTTTTAAACAAATACAGGGAGTGCAGAATTATTAGGCAAGTTGTATTTTTGAGGATTAATTTTATTATTGAACAACAACCATGTTCTCAATGAACCCAAAAAACTCATTAATATCAAAGCTGAATATTTTTGGAAGTAGTTTTTAGTTTGTTTTTAGTTTTAGCTATTTTAGGGGGATATCTGTGTGTGCAGGTGACTATTACTGTGCATAATTATTAGGCAACTTAACAAAAAACAAATATATACCCATTTCAATTATTTATTTATACCAGTGAAAGCAATATAACATCTTGACATTCACAAATATACATTTCTGACATTCAAAAACAAAACAAAAACAAATCAGTGATCAATATGGCCACCTTTCTTTGCAAGGACACTCAAAAGCCTGCCATCCATGGATTCTGTCAGAGTTTTGATCTGTTCACCATCAACATTGCGTGCAGCAGCAACCACAGCCTCCCAGACACTGTTCAGAGAGGGTGTACTGTTTTCCCTCCTTGTAAATCTCACATTTGATGATGGACTTACAGGTTCTCAATGGGGTTCAGATCAGGTGAACAAGGAGGCCATGTCATTAGATTTTCTTCTTTTATACCCTTTCTTGCCAGCCACGCTGTGGAGTACTTGGACGAGTGTGATGGAGCATTGTCCCTGCATGAAAATCAATGTTTTTCTTGAAGGATGCAGACTTCTTCCTGTACCACTGCTTGAAGAAGGTGTCTTCCAGAAACTGGGAGTTGAGCTTGACTCCATCCTCAACCCGAAAAGGCCCCACAAGCTCATCTTTGATGATACCAGCCCAAACCAGTACTCCACCTCCACCTTGCTGGCGTCTGAGTCGGACTGGAGCTCTCTGCCCTTTTACCAATCCAACAGCCAGGGGCCATCCATCTGGCCCATCAAGACTCACTCTCATTTCATCAGTCCATAAAACCTTAGAAAAATCAGTCTTGAGATATTTCTTGGCCCAGTCTTGACGTTTCAGCTTGTGTGGTCTTGTTCAGTGGTGGTCGTCTTTCAGCCTTTCTTACCTTGGCCATGTCTCTGAGTATTGCCACACATTGTGCTTTTGGGCACTCCAGTGATGTTGCAGCTCTGAAATATGGCCAAACTGGTGTGCAAGTGGCATCTTGGCAGCTGCACGCTTGACTTTTCTCAGTTCATGGGCAGTTTTTTTGTGCCTTGGTATTTCCACACCGCCTTCTTGCGACCCCTGTTGACTATTTTGAATGAAACGCTTGATTGTTCGATGATCCGGCTTCAGAAGCTTTGCAATTTTAAGAGTGCTGCATCCCTCATGCAAGATTATCTCACTATTTTGACTTTTCTGAGCCTGTCAAGTCCTTCTTTTGACCCATTTTGCCAAAGGAAAGGAAGTTGCCTAATAATTATGCACAACTGATATAGGGTGTTGATGTCATTAGACCACACCCCTTCTCATTACAGAGATGCACATCACCTAATATGCTTAATTGATAGTAGGCTTTCGAGCCTATACAGCTTGGAGTAAGACAACATGCATAAAGAGGATGATGTGGTCAAAATACTCATTTGCCTAATAATTCTGCACTCCCTGTATATATACACTTAGTGTTTAATATTTTTATAACATTTTAAACATTGTTATGAACTTAATGTACAAAGCCATGTAAATACTGCTTTTCATCTTAAAACATTATTGGTTTTGTTTGCCATCCTGTTTATATTTATTTATATTATTATTGTTGATCGATAGAAGGGGTCTCTATACTTCTTAAGTTGAAGCATTTTAGAACTTCTGGCTGATATTAAAGTGTAAACATGCTTAATGTAAATAGTTACAAGGTAGTTGGACCAGAGTGTAAGCAATTAGCAGATCTCTTTCTAGCTATATGGCTAAATATATGTAACTGTATTTAGGGACTCTCTCTAAATAAATTATGCTGTTTTATATAATGAGTGTGGACCTAATCTTAACATGAGCTGTTCTTAGTATATATTAAGGTTCACACCATTTGTGAGATGGTAATTCATGTTTGTTCAAATTTTGCTTACAACTAGGTATAAAAGGACTAGATGTAACACATTCTGATCTACTTAAAACTTACAATGGGATATTCAACTAGACATATGTTGTCTGTCATATAGTTCTTGAAGTTATTAAAGGGCTATAGAACTGAGTTGATCTGGCAGAATTGATAAAAACCAGATATTTATTCCCAAAAATTGATCATATATTTCGAATTTAATCCCTTTGGTAACCTAGTTTCTAACTGGAAAATCCAATAAATCTCACGTTTGGCTAGGAGTTGATCTAGATCACCACCTCTTGTTGGTAAGGACACTTTCTCAATTATGCACCACTGAAAGGTGGTCAAATTGCCACCATGCTTGGTTGAAAAGTGTTGTACCAAGGGAGTTGTTGATTTACCCACATTAATTGTGGAAAGATGTTCCCTGATCCTGCTTCTCATATCTCAATATAGATCTATTTGCAATATTGTGAAGAAACATTTTTTAATTTTAAAGGCTGATGACAAACTGATGACAGTGGCAGAAAAAGGAATAAGGTGTTCATATAAAAAGAGTATCACTCTAGGTAATATTTTGGCACCCACACAATTACGCAAGACCAACACAGCCAATAATTCATGGTTGACACACTTGGGCACTTACAAATGTGGTAGTAGTCGCTATAAGCCATGTGATTATGTACAAGTCACACAGACATTTACATCATATGTAAATGGTAAAGAACACAAGATACAGTCCTGTGTAAATTGCAAATCCTGCTATGTAATCTATCTCATCTCATGTAACCAATGTCACCTACAGTATGTAGGGTTGACCTCAAGAGATATGAGAAGCAGGATCAGGGAAACATCTTTCCCACAATTAATGTGGGTAAATCAACAACTCCCTTGGTACCCACACTTTTCAACCAAGCATGGTGGCAATTTGACCACCTTTCAGTGGTGCATAATTGGAGAAAGTGTCCTTACCCAACATGAGGTGGTGATCTAGATCAACTCCTAGCCAAACTGTGAGATTTATTGGATTTTCCCAGTTAGAAACTAGGTTACCAAAGGGATTAAATTCGAAAAATGATATGATCAATTTTTGGGAATAAATATCTGGTTTTTATCAATTCTGCCAGATCAACTCAGTTCTATAGCCCTTTAATAACTTCAAGAACTATATGACAGACAACATATGTCTAGTTGAATATCCCATTGTAAGTTTTAAGTAGATCAGAATGTGTTACATCTAGTCCTTTTTATACCTAGTTGTAAGCAAAATTTGAACAAACATGCATTACCATCTCACAAATGGTTGTGAACCTTAATATATACTAAGAACAAGCTCATGTTAAGTTAGGTCCACACTCTTTATATAAAACAGCATAATTTATTTAGAGAGAGTCCCAATATACAGTTTACTTATACTTAGCCCATATAGCTAGAAAGAGATCTGCTAATTGCTTACAACTCCTGGTCCAACCTACCTTGTAACTATTTACATTAAGCATGTTTACACTTTAATATCAGCCAGAATTTCTAAAATGCTTCAACTTAAGAAGTAGTAGAGACCCACTCTACTTGATCAACAATAATAATATAAATATATATAGAACAGGATGGCAAACAAAACCAATAATGTTTTAAGATGAAAGCAGTATTTACTTGGCTTTTGTACAATTAAGTTCATAACAATGTTTAAAATGTTATAAAAATATTAAACACTAAGTGTATATATATTTGTTTAAAACTATGTACCTAACACTTAACCCGCTACATTCAATACTTTTATATAGAGTATTCTAAGGCTTACACAGAGTTAAATAACTTGTAGCAGACATCTAATTGTTTAAATTAAGTTTTAATTTATGTTCATTAACATAATGAATCTTTGCCTTTAAATAGCAGTAACAGACATTGCACATCAGGCTATGATTACGGCTCACTAAGCCGAAACACGTAAGCTAGGTGCTTTACCTGCTACAAGCTACACTTTCTTTGGTGTTTCCCCCGCTTTTGGTTTTAATGAAATGAGCTTCAATAAAGATTGGATTTTTATCTTACCTCTAAATCTGGAATGGATCGCTTTTTCTTTTTTGGTGTTTAAGAAAGAACTTAGAAAGATTAATAGGCAAACATTGAAAATAGTTGAATACCATAGGTAAAATGGTCATCTTGATGGAAGCTATGCGGCCTAACCATGATATTTCTTTGAATGACCAGGAGGTCAGTAAGGCTTTGGTGTCTTGAAGCATATTGGTATAATTTGTGTCTCTAACCTCGGTTAGATCTGAACCAACCTGGATTCCCAGATGTCTTATGGATGAGGATGACCACTGAAAGTCGTATGCGTCCTTTAATATTTCTAATTTGAATATAGGAATATGTAGGGGGAGGGTTTCAGTCTTGGAAACATTCATTTTGTAAAGGTTAATTATGCTAAAGTGCTCAATGATTTCAAAAAGAGCTGGTAGAGAGCCAATAGGGTTAGTTAAAAATAGGGTAATGTCGTCCTCAAAAAGGGCGATTTTCTCCCCTCTTCACTGACTGACACCCCATGAACCTTATTTGAGGTATGAATAGCTTGAGCCAAGGGCTCGATTGCCAGAGTGAATATTAATGGAAATAGGGGGCAGCCCTGTCGAGTACCATTAGAAATTCCGAACTCAGATGAGGCGAAACCCAGAACTTTGACTCTGGCATGAGGATTCAAATAGAGTGCTTTTATGGCTAAGATTAATTTGGGTGGGAAGCTGAAGCGGCCAAGAATCTCCCTTAGGTATTCCCACCTGGACATTAGTATTTAGTTATTGGACAGTAGTTCTAATATTTAGAACTCATTGCTATGCACAGAACGGCTGCTCTGTTACATATGATGTGACGCAATAGTCCTTACTTGGTATGCTAGGAATTATAATTCTAAAATATTTAAACAATGTCTGTATCTCTATTCTTTCTAAATCTTGTGGGGATATGATTGGCTATGAGAAGCTTGAAGAACACTGGCTACTGATCCACAGACTATAATGATCAGTGTGATTTCTATGTAGGCTGATCAAATAGCGAGTCTTTCACCACACATTTTGTAGTATTTCACTGACCTCTTTTATCCGGGGTTTCTTTATTTATTCAAATATATATAAGCCCAGGTTAACATTTACTTTGGGCCATGAAAAATATTTTGAAAAATTTTCATGTTACACCATGACCACAAAAATAATATGCCTAAAACCTATGGGTGGGGGGTGGGGGGCAGCATAAGTTTGAAGTGCCTATGGCAGCAACAAAATCTAAACTGGGTGACACGTTGCATGATGCCCACAGTGAGCTGCAGCCGTAGGCCGGGCCTGGACATTGCATGTGCCGCGTCATGCAGTGCAACTGCAGAGAGCATCGATTGGCTCAGCTATCTGTGAAGGGCTGAAGGGTGGAGTGGCCCTCTTTGCCCTAAAATGCCTGGGCCTTTTTTGGTCCCAGTCTGGCCCTGCCCAAAAGTTTAGGTATTTGAGTTCTAAGCATTGTATACACATTATCAATTGTACATACAATGCAAAATCAATATTAAAATGTAAAAATAATCATGTTTTACAAGTTTGTATTGTATGTATGTATGTATTGGGTACTTGCAAAGCGCGGCTAATCACCAATAAGGGTCTCAAGGCGCTGCACATTTTATCGACCCTCGGAAGGATGAAAGGCTGAGTAAACCTCGCCGGGGTATGGAACCTGCAACCCTCGGTTTGCTACAGAACTCAGCCACAGTGCATTAGCATGCTGAGCTATCTGTCCGTCTTTTTTTTTTAAAAAAAACAACTTACAAAATGCTTTATAAAGTGTTGCCCATTGAACAAAAGTATGGTAATGTATCCATAATTGCCCAAAACATTGCCAACATATTAATGACAGTTGCTCACATGTGCAATAATAGAGAATAGATGCTCGTTTTGTCTGGGGGCAATAAGCTGTGAGTGTATTAATTCTGGACAGCCAACACATGCGCAGTGTTTTGTGAACTTAATTGATGACATCAGCAAAACTGAAAGCTCAAGTACCTATGGCCAGGCGAGTATATGAAGGGTGTCCTAGGGACTGAGGCCTCATATTCCAAAGCTCATCGGCATGGAGAGAAATCATACAAAATCTTTAGGATTTTTTTCTGGCCTTATATTGTAATATAGACGTCTTTCCTTCACATCAAGAACCCTTCATAGTGAGATCAACATATTTTAAATAAAAAATTGTGTTTCTAACATATTTTTAGGGATCTCTCCATACTGACGAGACGTCTTAAATCATCTCACCTAAGTGGAGAGGTTTTGAATATAAGGCCCTGAATCTTAATTTGTAAGCAGGCCCTGAGGGGGTGGGAGAAGTCAGGTAATAAAAATAGTCGAACCAATTAAAACAGTATATGACAAATTCAGATTACAAAGGGGCATTCATTTAATAAAGTGTAGATATGATGATTTATGTGTCCTATATAATAATACAGGCTTTTTTCTCAACGATACGATACTCTGTTAAAAAATGGTAATTGGTTAGTTCTGACAAAAGCAACTCTAGATATTGCTAATCTGCTATGTATATGTAATTCTTAGTCTAGAGTACTTTGTGAAAATACAGATACTTGTTAAAGGGGACAAGTATACACCTTGTAATAACAAGACATTTCTTTTATGTTGCTGTAGAACATTAACAAATTAACTTCCCATTTACTGCAATTATTTTTCTGTAGCCAAACTCCACCCACCATTTGCCTTATTTAGAGGAGCCAATCTGGGCTTTAGTCTGAAGACAAGAAGCCTAGTCAATGTCATAAAGTTAGTTTAAAGGACCAGTCAACATAGTAGATTTGCATAATCAACAAATGCAAGATAACAAGACAATGCAATAGCACTTAGTCTGAACTTCAAAGGAGTAGTAGATTTTTTTTCTGACAATTAAAAGTTATGTATTTTTCCACTCCTCCTGTACCATGTGACAGCCATCAGCCATTCACAAATGCATACACACGTATTCTTGCACATGCTCAGTAGGAGCTGGTGACTCAAAAAGTTTAAATATAAAAAGACTGTGCACATTTTTTAATGAAAGAAAAATTGGAAAGTTGTTTAAAATGGCATGCTCTATCTGAATAATGAAAGTTTAATTTTGATTGAGTGTCCCTTTAAAGTAGTCAAATTTGCAGTTATTTTCAGTTAAAGCCAATTTGTAAAAGACTTGTTGTGGGAGTTAGGACTTGAGAAGTCAACAGAGTGCTTTTTCATGTTGTGAGAATTTAGAAATTGCGCAATTTTCATAGCTAAGTAACATGCAAAGGGGGCAAAAATAAATATAAAATATACATTTGCAATGTTGTTTCATTATGCAAAACTAAGCATTGTATTAAAAAAATCTCTTGTTGTTTACTGTCCCTTTTAAGCTAGCAGAGTCAGATTCATACTTACAAAAAAGCACCCTTGTTATCATAAACAAACTATTTATCACAATAACATAACCCGTGCAATGAATTTGTTTTAAAAATTATGTGTCTAGCAGAGCTACTGCACATGTGTAAGCCCTATACATTGTTACATGGCACATGAGGATGGGGTGGAAGTCTTGTGGCTTAAAGGGACAGTCAACACCAGAATTTTTTGTTGTTTAATAAGAAATCTAATCCTTTATTACCCATTCCCCAGTTTTGCATAACCAACACAGTTATATAAATACACTTTTTACCTCTGTGATTATCTGTGTATCTAAACCTCTGCCGACTGCCCCCTTATTTCAGTTCTTTTGACAGACTTGCTTTTTAGCCAATCAGTGCTCACCTCCAAGGTAACCTCACGTGCATGTGCTCAATGTTATCTATATGAAACACATGAACTAATGCCCTCTAGTGGTCAAAATGCATCAGATTAGAGGCAGTCTACAAGGTCTAAGAAATTAGCATATGAACCTGCTAGAATTAGCTTTCAATTAAGAATACCAAGAGTGAACAAAGCAAAATTGGGCGATTAAAGGAAATTGGAAAGTTGTTTAAAATTAAATTCCCTATTTAAATCATGAAAGATTTTTTTTGGACTTGACTGTCCCTTTAATACAAGTTGTGTGTCCTGGTATAGCTGTTCAATGATACCTATTATTATGGCAGATAAAAAAAACAGGTTAAATAAGTGCTGTGGGAAATATGTTTGAGATTATATACTGTTATCAGTGAGGGCCACTATATTTCAACATTTACTGTCCTTTTAATGTAGGGGGGCAAGAGCTTGTTTTTTCTTTCTTGTGTCTGAAACTCACATTTATGAGCACTGTGCTATAATTTAGAAACCTCTCTTTAATATTATATTATTTGGTCTCCCATAATCCAAACATAGCAGAATAATTACAACGGTCCATTTATATACCAAGCGACTGCAGTCCATTGGGGGCTTTGGAAAGGAAGGTGACTCATTGATTAAGTGGCTCTGATTAAGTGAAACATGATATATAAATAAGATAATTAAAGTCATAATGTTTCCAGTATACTTTGTGCTAAAATACATGCAAATAAAGCCTTCAATTCTCAGGGTCTGCATATCCTAGATTTATAGCCTGCATTAAATCATTACCACTTGTGGGCTGAATAGGCTGAACTATTTGCCCATGATCAAGGTATGATTCTAGAGTCATCCTAATGACAAACAATAATAGATTGTAGATTGCATAATCAAGACTCAGTAGCCTGCTTTAAATAGACATTAAATTACATTTTATGTTTGCATAATATTGACATTTAAGCATTGTTTTGTAAATGATCTGCATACATGTTTTAAGTACATTTAAAACCTGCAGTCATTTGGGATTTATTTATATATATGATATGCCGAATGCACATGCCTACAGTGTGTATTGTACTCTATTATAGAATACACTTATGAGGAAATACATACACAAGTGCCAAGAAAAATATTGCAGAGCTTTTTCTATATATTTTTTTAATTATAATTTTTATTACATATTCACATTTTAATACAAATTATTTTGTTTTGTTTTGGAGTTCTTAGATACGCGAGTACAACACCTTGGGGTAATATTGAAAAATATTCATTTTTGTGCACAGGATACACTTTGTGTTGGCTCACTTTTTTTCTTTAAAGGGACATTCAATATCAAAATTATTATTGTTTAAAAAATAGATAACGCCTTTACTACCTATTCCTCAGTTTTGCACAACCAACATTGTTATATTAATATATTTTATAACCTTTAAACCTCTACATTTCTGCCTGTTTCTAACCACTAAAGACAGCCTCTTACTCACATGCTTTTTTATTAGCTTTTCACAACGGGGGGAGTGCTAGTTCATGTGATCCATATAGATAACATTGTGCTCACGCCCGTGGGGTTGTGGCAGACACTGCACTAATTGGATAAAATGTAATGTGATCAGGGGGCTGTCAGAAAAAAGGCATAGATACAAGGTAATCACAGAGGTAAAAAGTGTACTAATATAACCATGTTGGCTTTGACTATGCAAAACTGGGGGGTGGGTAATAAAGGGTTTAGCTATCTTTTTAAGCATTAACATTTTTTGAGTTGACTGTCCCTTTAAGAAAATAATTTGCATCATGTTGCCGTCTAAGGCACACCCCTTGGGTATGTTTAACTTATAAACCTCTGCTGTAGCTAGTTAGGCACAGATATGAATGAGCTCCTGCACTGATCATGCAGTCACTATGTATAATGTTGTAGGGTCAGGCTTCTGGATACTACATGAGTGGAAGTGGAAGAAAACACAATTTTAAAAAACTAAAATTACAGGAAATGAGCAAAAATAATCATGAAAGTGCATCACAATGTTTTAAACATATGTTGAACTTAGATTTGGAGTTGCTATGTTACAAGTGTATGGTCTCTGATAACTCCCTATTATGAAAAATGATCTCCTACTCCTGTGTTATTGGATGCAGTTGATTGATGAAGCTTGGGAAAACTGTTTCAAACTGTGATTAATCAAATTCTTAGGAACGGGAAATATTTTTCTCACCAGAAGTTATTTCACTATTTAGGGATTACTGAAAATGAGTTGTACAACACTAACAGAGTCAATTAGCATTCTATCTGGCATTATGAAATCATTTTACATAGTCTTACATACAGCGCTAGCTACTTATCATTTATATTATCAGCAAGCAGTGCTGCAATATACTACAGCCTCCTCTAACAGCCATTTGGTTAATTATT
Organism: Bombina bombina; assembly: GCF_027579735.1. NCBI lineage: Eukaryota > Metazoa > Chordata > Amphibia > Anura > Bombinatoridae > Bombina > Bombina bombina. Next base: position 399,382,215 of record NC_069499.1, on the reverse strand, counting down.
CCTGCTTTAGACCAGGCACTAGCTATTGCAGGACACTGATCTCAAGTAAGGGTAACAGCTACCCAGAAGATAGGTGCTGTTAACCTTAAAGGGACATAAAACCTAAAATTTGTCTTTCATGATTCAGGTAGAACATACAATTGAACCAACTTTCCAATTTATTTCTGTTTTTCTGTTATCAAATTGTCTTCGATTTCTTGTTATCCTTTGTTGAAAAGCAGGAAGGTAAGTTCAGGAGTGTGCACGTGTCTGCTGCACTATATGGCAGCCGTTTTGCAACAATGTTATACATTAGCAAGAACACTAGATGACAGCACTATTTCCTGTCATGTAGGGCTCCAGACAAATTTGATAATGGAAGTAAATTGGAAAGTTTTTAAAAGTTGTATTCTCTATCTGAATCATGAGAGACAAATTTTGTGTTTCATGTCCCTTTAATGCATTTAGAATATTATCAGTTACCCATTATATAGATTTATAGAGAGACTCCAGGAAATCTTATAGTTACAGGATGTTTACTGTCCCTTTAAAGACAACCTGGCTAACCTACTTTTTTACTCAGTACGCACACGTTTAAACAATGTTTGCTAAAATAATTATTTACCCCTTGCTAAAACACACTGCTACATTAATTGGGAAAACCTTCTCGCTATTCACAGTTTACTTACAAATGCTAAGCCTAAGTTCCAAACTATTATATGTGATGGCTATTTCCATCACAATGCACTTATGGATAACTATGAGGACTTGTGATTACATTTGTCAGATTTCATTATCATGTTTAGTTCTGAGAGTACACTGCATAAATTAACATGGATATAAATAGTAACATGAGAGCCTAAGATATATGTCAGCTTAATTACCAGCAGTGTTTTATTCACCTACATCAAAATTTCCTGATAAATATATGCAAATGCAGCTTGGCTAATGCAAGGTGTCTTACAGCAAAAAGGTTGTTAAAACAATTGTATTAGCTTTAGGTTTCAGATGCATTATTATGTTGCAGGTCACTTAAAGGGATATGAACCCAAAAATTGTCTCTTGTGATTACCTAGGTGTCTGGAGCACTACATGACAACAAAAGATTCCAAAGAATTAGAAAGTTGCTTAAAAGTGCATGCTCTACCTAAATCATGGAAGAAAAATGTTGGGTTTCATGTCCCGTTAAGGGACTATGTTTGTTGTTTTTGTCAATATCCAGACTCCACCCACTACATGAAACTGTCATTATCGTAGATAAATAACCAATGATTAGCAGTTTCTTGTGAAGCATTCAAAGTGCTCTTCTAGTTGTCAGAGTTGGAAACCTCTTCATTTTCAGACTTAAACTACAGGAAAAGGGGGGAAATAAATAATACAGGTATATTACAAAGTTGTTTTACTACACATAATTAATCACTTTTGGCCAGATAACAGGTGGAGCATTCTTTAACGCTTCAACTCGAGCTCTATCTCCTCTAGAAGTAAGTTATTTGCTCGCATCGGGTAGCGTTCGTATTACAAGTTGAAAGTAAACCGTTTTTAGTTAAGTGCTAACCTGATGCACGTAAAAAGCCAAACATAGAATATTGGGCACGAAATAACGTAGTCCCCCATAGAAGTCAATGGAGCAAAAAAGTGGGGGGAAAAAACCAATCACCCTACTCGCCGCGCAAACCCGATTGCTTATTCTTAAGTGTGCTAACCCGACATGAAAATATGAATATTTCAAATTCCAATGTTCTTTACAATATGTTCTATATATATATATATATATATATATATATATATATATATATATATATATCCATATGGAACTGCACCCTCTTGTCCTCTTTCCAGAGCTGATGTCAGTATTTGTATATACATTCACATATGACTCTGCTCTTTTAAATATTCAAACATTTATTCATAGTTCCAACGTTTCAGCCCTCATTTAGGCCTTTGTCAAGGTCACAATACAATAAACATATTCACACTTATATATCCAAGTACTCACAGACCACTCCCATTTTTAAAGGTGCAGTGTGCATTCACTATCTACTGGTAACAAGAACATACTGCATACATTGCTTCCTGTGTTCCAATTGTTACATTTTTGGGCTACAAAGCACAAAGTATTTAGGTATTAGTTGTGGTGTGCACATAACATTTTTATCAAATTCAGTATCAATAACAATTTTCTTTTTAACAAATTCACTCATCAATATTTCACTGTACTCGAAATAAAACAATTAGAGATAAGTAGGTATTAAGGCCCCTTGGTTGGATTGTGTCAAGTTCATGGATCCATTTGGCCTCTCTATGCAATAGCAGTTTTTTCCTTTCTGCACCCTCTTAAGTGGTGGTATTTGATCTATGGGGCAGCCTCTTAGGCTTGATACAGAGTGTCCAAGAAATGTTTCGCAACAGGTTGGTCTGTTTTACCCCTTTCAATGGCCTGTCTTATATTAGACCTGTGTGTGGCCATCCTTTCTTTTAACATGCATTCTGTTTTGCCAATGTAGACATCGCCACATTGGCATTTAATCATGTACACTACATACTAAGATTCTCAATTAAGGGGGAATTTGATTTGGTACCTTTTATCAGTGTGGCTGTGTGTAAATGTGTTCCCTAAAATTAAGTTATCACATGTAACACATCCATGACACCTGTAAACCCCAGGTTTTCTCTGCAAGAAGTGAGTATTGTATTTTTCATATTTCTAAGTCGGTCTGATTGGATTAAAATACCCCTTATGCTTCTACCCTTCCTGTAAGAAAAAAATTGGTTCCTCCCTCACATATGGGGCTAATCTCTCATCTATTTGTAGAACCTTCCAAGTCTTACTTATGGCTTTCTTCGATTTCCAACTATCTGTAGTGTAATCAGTAACAACATGCTGTTGTCATTTACATATTTATATGTCATTTATATATACCCTGAAATACTGAAGGAAAGTAAAGAGCAGGTCATGGCAGGATTGAAAACCCATAGGCATGAAAGAAATGACAAGAAAGTGCACACTGTGCTAATCATTGAAAGAATAGGGTCCTCTAACATTCTCTGATAAACCTCTTTTACCATTGACTTGCACCCTGCACGATCAAGATCTCTCCACTTCTAATCTAAGCCTTAATGTTAAAAATCATTTTAATTTAAAATAATGTTTTGGGGCTCTTCACCCCTTCTTCAGACATTAAATAATCAGGCACCCCCATAGACACCAAGGATCACCAGAGGCCTGACAACTAAAAGCAACAGGTAGAATCACCATTGTGTGTGTATTACTTGCTGTATGGGTAAATAGGTTACCTCTTTCTTTCTGCTACTTGCACTGAAGGTAAGTCACCGCACTGAACCTACATATTCAGCTACTGAACATGTGCAAAGCGCTTCAAATTGTCATCTGTGATATTTGTTGTGCTCATGATTTGATCAATGACTTAGGGCTGTTGATTGTATTTTAGCATTAAGTTGCAATGCATGTGTCGCTCCTTCACTCCCAGAACACTTTATAGCAAGATAAACAGCTCTCAAACTTAAATGTGCCATTCTAAAATTCTCTGAGGGACCTCACAGTAACACATTTTTTTATCAGATAATCTCCCCAGAGCAGGGAGGCTTAGATCAGGCCTAGAGAGAGGTATTCTTCTGATGCTGAGAAGAGCTGCACTATGTACCTACAAAATGCCACTCCTCTTGGCTAATACATCTTCTGCCTGTTCTGTATTTTTCAGGACTTGACAAAATCTGGAAGGAGCCACAGCTTCTAAATTTTAATTCTGGGTCCTATCTTTATAATTCTGGATGGCTATTAACTTAAAGAAAGAAAAAAAACTAATAAAAATCCTTCATTAGGGATTCAGCTCAATGTTAGTATTAAGAGCAATCTCATCATTAAAAGTTGCATATTGCACTATTGTGTAAATCAGTGACAGCTTTGCGGTTTACTTCTCTTTGCATTTAACACCAAATTTAGATGGATTTTGAACTAAGTGAAAATGATGTGATGAATGAAATATTCATGGACCAATTCCAATGGCATTCTGCTTTATAACTTAAAGGGACATTAAACCCAATTTTTTTCTTTCATGATTCAGACAGAAAATACCATTTTAAACAACTTTCTAATTTACTTCCATTATCTAATTTGCTTCATTCTCTTGATATTCTTTCCTGAAAAGCACATCTAGATAGGCTCAGTAGCTTCTGATTGGAGGCTGCACATAGATGCCTCATGTGATTGGCTCACCAATATGCATTGCTATTTCTTTAACACATGATATCTAAAGATTGCAGCAAATTAGATAATAGAAGTAAATTGCAATGTTGTTTAAAATTGTATTCTCTATCTGAATCATGAAATAAAATTTTGGGATTTAGTGGCCCTTTAAGGTCAATGAATAGTTGTATAGTTTATTATTTATTTATGAAGTTGATGTTCCACAATCTCTGTATATTTTTTTTGGTGGTTGGTGGGGGAGGTGATTAATCATTTGTCAGTTTTTGATTGTTTTATAGTTTATTAGCAGTTCGTTTACATAAAAGCAACAGTGTACATTTAAAGCACATGTGTTACTCAACATTTTGCCATTATCAGTTTGGCATAGTGTTTTATTTTTAAGCCAAGCAGTAACTTCATGTTGCAGAGTGAAATAGTTCTTAGAAAAACATGTTTTACAGTGTTTTATATCACTTGACTTCAGCCTAGATTTAAAAAGATCTGCTGTGTATATCCAAGCATACTTGCATATGATTCACTTCCATTCTCTTTAAGCCTCAGTGCATTTTCATGCATGTTCAAAAAGAAATGCAGCAGAATAATTGACTGGTTATTCATGCAAATAGACGCGTATTACGCGTTAATAGGAAACTCAACAATGCAAGCAAAAATCCTACAAAAGTTTGTATAGTTTCATTAAAAACATAAAGTGATTGTTTTGCTGCTTGTAAATCTTTTTGTCAAGTTTTATTTGGTTAAGTTACCACATTTATAAAATACCGTTTTAATAAAGTATGTGTCATTTTATGCTTCAGTTAGATGTGATTGTTGTTGCAATCGGTTCAGATGAAGAATCAGTGCCGGTACTTTTTTGTACATCCCGGTGTCTTGGCACTTTTTTGCTCCAATGCTTAAAATGGAGTTTGCTAACAAGCGGATGGGAAACTTTTGAAGCATCATCTGGCGCAAGTTAGCCTGAGCAGGACAATCAATTACTGTTTTAAAAAAAACGTAAATCACACATTTTCTGAAAAAGCAACAGTTTAAACATATATTGTTCTGCATTTAAAGTGACACTAGCAGGAAGTGCATACGTTTGTACAACTGACGCATGTGTCTGCTGCTCACTGGCTGACAGGAACAACCACCACATAAAACATGGTTTATTCACCATAGAAATATCATTATAGCACAGTTTAATACATTTTGAAATACATTGTTTCAGATGTAAGGAGAACATTCGATTATATGTCCCTTTAAAGGGATATGAAACCCAAACATTTTCTTTTGTGATTCATACAGAGAATACCATTTTTAATAAAGTTTCCAATTTATTTCTATTATCCTATTTGCTTAGTTCCCATGATATTCTGTGTTGAAGAGATACCTAGATATTCTGTGTTGAAGAGATACCTAGATATTCTGTGTTGAAGAGATACCTAGATATTCTGTGTTGAAGAGATACCTAGATATTCTGTGTTGAAGAGATACCTAGATATCTGTGTTGAAGAGATACCTAGATATTCTGTGTTGAAGAGATACCTAGATATTCTGTGTTGAAGAGATACCTAGATATTCTGTGTTGAAGAGATACCTAGATATTCTGTGTTGAAGAGATACCTAGATATTCTGTGTTGAAGAGATACCTAGATATTCTGTGTTGAAGAGATACCTAGTTAGGCATCTGGAGCACTTTATGGCAGAAAATAGTGCTGTCATCTAGTGCTAATAGATGACATTCTTGCAAAACCGCTGCTATATAGTGCTCCAGAAAAAGATACGCCCCTGCTTTTCAAAAAGAGTTACAAAGAGAACGAAGAAAAATGAAAAATAGAAGTAAATTAGAAAGCTGCTTACAATCACATATTCTATCAGAATCAAGACAGACAAATGTTGGGTTTTATATCCTTTCATCTAATAATTTAGAAGGAAACATGGACAAATGAAATGGGTATTTTGCTACTTTGAGGAAAATGTCAAAAATACTGTTGTGCAGGTCCAGTTTGGCTTCAGCAAATACAATGGTAAAAAAAAAAGGTGGAGCTCTGTAAATAAATTCAAAGTTTTCTAATGATGTTATCAATTATTTTATGTATAAAATGTGAAAGAAAAAAACATGGTTTTTCTAAGTGTTAATACCTGCTTCTGCTTGCTATAAACACAGGCTAGTTAATAGTTTTATGAAAAAATGATGGTTTTATTTTTACTTATAATATTCATAAAATGGACACACCCATTTGCTTAAGAAGCCCAAAAAGCAAGTATGGGATGAGGTCTTTGTGTCCCACTGGTGTAGTATGTCATTTAAATGGGCTGAACCATCTGTGCACCCGTGTTTGATGAAATTATAATATGTTCCATACGATGGGAGGATCACAGTTAAAGGAACCACGGACACACTAACAAAGGCAAAAAATATGTCAGCACTAGAATGCTTTAACCCACTGGCTGCCAATAATGCATGCAGCCCACTCAATTAAAGGGGTGTTAAAGGGACACTGAACCCAATTTTTTTCTTTTGTGATTCAGATAGCGCATGCAAATTTAAGCAACTTTCTAATTTACTCCTATTATCAATTTTTCTTCATTCTCTTGCTTTCTTTATTTGAAAAAGAAGGCATCTTAAAAAATTTTTGGTTCAGAACCATGGAAAGCACTTGTTTATTGATGGGTGAATTTATCCACCAATCAGCAAGAACAACACAGTGTGTTCACCGGCATCTAAACTTACATTCTTGCATTTCAAATAAAGATACCAAGGGAATGAAGATAATTTGATAATAGGAGTAAATTAGAAAGTTGCTTAAAATTGCATGCTCTATCTGAATCACAAAATAAACAATTTGGATTCAGTGTCCCTTTAAGCTCCAATAACAAAAACGTCTCTTCAACATTAAGACCAACACAAAGGAGCTAAAGGCACATAAAAGGCAAATTAAACTTTGAAATTGGTTCAGAGCATGCAATTTAATAGACTTTTACATTTATTTCTATTTTAAATTGTACTATGTTCTTAAGTGCAGCAATGCACACATATGAGCTAACTGGTTATTGGTGGTGACACACATTTACCTTTTGTCATTGGCTCGCCAGATGTGCTCAGCTAGGTCCCAGGATTGCTGCTTTGGAGCAAACTTCACCTATGTATTTAATCACTTTGCAGGGGGTTAAACATATAGTTATAAGCAAGCAGAAGTACAATAATAAAATGCTCTAACATATTAGAACATTTTCTTTTTGCACTTTTATGTAATCTCCACAGGGTCAATGCATTGCTATTCCTCAGAAGAACATGGCTGCTGATTGTCAACCACACATATATGTCGCCCCTGATTGGCTCAGCGTCTGTGTTTAGACTCGGGGCCGATGAGCTAAAGCTCTCTGGGCTGCTGATATTATTAAAGAACGCTCGCCAGTACTTTTATTTCCCTCGTGTAATGATCTTTTTACCCTGAAAACAGGGTGTCTCGCTAAGGAGCTTAAACTGCATTTTTGTATGAAAAGTGCACAATAAAATTTTAAACATCATACAAAATGAATAATTAAACCATTCACACAAAAATAAGCAGGAAAATTTGTATTGTTAAGGTGCATAAAAAGTTGATTCGAAATTGTTCACCAAAAATCGGATTTTATCAAAAACGTAAAACTTGCATGTATATTACACAGGAATAAATTGTATTAACTCGGCACATCATAAATCATAACTTAAGTACACTAGATGCGCAAAAAAACAAACAAGAAAAACTTATTAAAAAAGTACAAAATACAAAGCATAATTGTTGTTTTTTTCGTAAAATGGGCTGATCATGGGTGTTCCATAGGCGTATATGAAATTGTCTCTCTAATACAATTCTGTAAAGATTTTTCCACTGCAGATCTCACCAGGGCCGGATTGGGCCGCCGGGATACCGGAGAAAAATCCTGGTGGGCCGGCAGCTGCACAGGGCCGGATTGGGCTGCCACATACATAGACAAGATTTATGAGGTCTCAAGCAGCTCAGCTGCAGATGTGGACACCGCTTCGCCTCCACTACAATAGGTTGCTAGGCAATGGCTGGCATTACGGCATTAGGAAAGGCAATAGTCTGAGAGTCAGGGGGGTGGGGCGGAGAGTCAGTCACTTTGGCATCGGCCCTTGCTGGAGCGCAGCGGCACGTCACGTGTGGATTAGCTGCTCTGCGACTGGTGGGGGCCTGGGACCCTACAGGGCAGGCGGGGCTAACATTCGCAGAAGCCAAGTGTGGAGAGGGGAGACACAACACACACCATCAAGCTGCTGCTGTATAAAATACTTTTTACTTTAGAAGTTAGGGCACTGTGTGCAGCACAGCACCTCCCGTGCCCCCCCAACACATGTGCAGCCGCCGAGATTAGAACAAGAGAGGGTCCTGGAGATGCGAGACACAGCCGGTGAAACGATAAAAGCTGAGATGCATAGAGACCTTCTGGACTGAGTCTGACTGGGGATCTTCTTACCGGTAATAAATAATAATAAAACTCAGTGCTCACTTGTGCACACTCACCCACTTACAGTCACACTAAATCATCTGATACTCATACTGTAGACTAATGTAGGCATGATCCATGACAGCCTCCCCCCTTAGGGAGTACAGTGTGTGTGTCTGTAGTATGGCTTGCAGGGAACTACTATCTACTGAAAATGTATTGAATGATTTTATTTTGGTGAATATGGCTGGGCTGAAGGGGGGGTGTGGCTGGGCTGGAGGGGCTGGTCTAAACAAATTTCCAGGGCCGGTCTGATTTCCCAGTCCGGTCCTGGATCTCACAGTTTTTTTCCTTGCGCTAGCTTTGCTCCTTGGTGCGGTTTCCCTTTTCAGCGAACTCCATTACTTCCAATAGGAGACATCTCACCATTCACAGGGACTATACCTTTTTATTATAATTCTAAACAGTGCAGCTTCCTGCAAGGGTCTATGAGAAAAAATACTTCTGAAATTGTGAGGTTTACATCATCTGGTCTATGGAGGGCTTTGCTGGCTCCAGAACTGACTTGTTAACCTGTTTGTGTGGAATAGACAAGCAATAGTTAAAGGAACACTCAATCAAAATTAAACTTTTCATTATTCTGATAGAACATGTCATTTTAAAACAACTTTCCAATTTACTTCCATTAATACTAAATGTGCACAGTCTTTTTATATTTAAACTTTTTGAGTCACCAGCTCCTACTGAGCATGTGCAAGAATAAGTGTGTATGCATTTGTGAATGGCTGATGGCTGTCACATGGTACGTGTATGCATTTGTGATTGGCTGATGGCTGTCACATGGTACAGGGGGAGTGGAAAAATACATAACTTTTAAAATTGTCAGGAAAAAAAAATCTACTACTCATTTGAAGTTCAGACTAAGTGCTATTGCATTGTCTTGTTATCTTGCATTTGTTGATTATGCAAATCTACTGTGTTGACTGGTCCTATAAATAAGAAAATAGTCTAAGGTATTATAACATTTTTAGTGCATTCTTTATGTCCCTTTAAAGGAACACTAAAGTAAAAAAATAAACTTTCACGATTCAGATAGAGTGTACAATTTAACCCCTTAATGACCACAGGCACTCTTTTCCATTTTCTGTCCGTTTGGGACCAAGGCTATTTTTACATTTTTGCGGTGTTTTGTGTTTAGCTGTAATTTTCCATCTTACTCATTTACTGTACCCACACATATTATATACCGTTTTTCTCCGCCATTAAATGGACTTTCTAAAGATAACCATTATATTTTTATCATATCTTATAATTTTACTATAAAACAATTTATAAAATATGAGGAAAAAATTGAAAAAAAACACACTTTTTCTAACTTTGACCCCCAAAATCTGTTTACACATCTACAACCACCAAAAAACACACCGTGGCTAAATAGTTTCTAAATTTTGTCCTGAGTTTAGAAATACCCAATGGTTTACATCTTCTTTGCTTTTTTTGTAAGTTATAGCGCCATAAATACAAGTAGCACTTTGCTATTTCCAAACCATTATTTTTCAAAATTAGCGCTAGTTACATTAGAACACTAATATCTTTCAGGAATCTCTGAATATCCATTGACATGTATATATTTTTTTTTAGTAGACATCCCAAAGTATTCATCTAGGCCCATTTTGGTATATTTCATGCCACCATTTCACCGCCAAATGCGATTAAATACAAAAAATCGTTCACTTTTTTACAAATTTTTTCACAAACTTTTGGTTTCTCACTGAAATTATTTACAAACAGCTTGTGCAATTATGGCTTAAATGGTTGTAAATTCTTCTCTGGGATCCCCTTTGTTCAGAAATAGCAGACATATATGGCTTTTGGAGTTGCTTTTTAGTAATTAGAAGGCTGCTTAAATGCCACTGCGCACTACACGTGTATTATGGCCCAGCAGTGAAGGGGTTAATTATGGAGCATGTAGGGAGCTTCTAGGGTTAATTTTAGCTTTAGGTGTAGTGTAGTAGACAACCCCAAGTATTGATCTAGGCCCATTTTGGTATATTTCATGCCACCATTTCACCGCCAAATGCGATCAAGATTAAAAAAAAAACGTTAAATTTTTCACAATTTTAGGTTTTCTCACTGAAATCATTTACAAACAGCTTGTGCAATTATGGCACAAATGGTTGTAAATGCTTCTCTGGGATCCCCTTTGTTCAGAAATAGCAGACATATATGGCTTTGGCGTTGCTTTTTTGGTAATTAGAAAGGCCGCCAAATGCCGCGTGCAATTCACACGTGTATTATGTGCTAGCAGTGAAGGGGTTAATTATGTAGCTTGTAGGGAGCTTGCAGGGTTAATTTTTAGCTTTAGTGTAGAGCTCAGCCTCCCACCCTGAAACATGAGACCCCCTGATCCCTCCCAAACAGCTCTCTTCCCTCCCCCACCCCCCAATTGTCCCCGCCATCTTAAGTACTTGGCAGAAACTCTGCCAGTACTAAAATAAAAGGCTATATTTGGGCTTGTTTGGTGTTGTTTATTTTAGCATATTTTACATATGCTGCTGTGTAGGATCCCCCCTTTGCCCCCAGCCTTACTGATCCCCCCACCAAAGAGCTCTCTAAAACCCTCCCCCTCTGCCTTAATGGGCGCCATCTTGGGTACTGGCAGCTGTCTGCCAGTAACCCAGTTTAGTGAAAAAATGTGCCTTTTTTTAAAAAAAAAAAAAACCTTTTCTGTAGTGTAGCTCCCCCCCCCCCCCCCCAAGATCAACCCCCCCACCCCCTTCCACATCTCTTAGCTGTTTATTTACAACTTATTTTGTTGTACTTTTGAAAGTTTTTTTTCTGTAGTGTAGCGGTTCCCTCCCGCTTCCAGCTGCTTTCCAGACCAAGGACGTACGCCACACCGTCCTCGGTCATTAACTGTAATTTTTTTTGAGGACGTGTGGCGTGCGTCCTTGGTCCTTAAGGGGGTTAAAAAAAAAAATCAATTTCACTTCCATTATCAAAATTTGCAAAATCTTTTTATATGCACACTTTCTAAGACAACAGGCTCATACATAACTGTGCATGTGCAAGAATTAGCAGTATAAACGTATCTGGCATTTTGTGATTGGCTGATGACTTTTACATGATTCAGGTGGAATTGAGCTAACGTTAAAGTTTGTCAGAAAAAAATCTACTCAAATTAAATTCAGACTAAGTTCTATTGCTTTGTCTTTTTTTATTATTATGCTTTTGTTGATTATGCAAATATACTACATTTAATGGTTCTTTAGCAAAACGTTGCTACATTAAAACTGCAATAGCTGCATTAAAAGTAACATTGTGGCAAATTGAGTAATGCTTTGATATATTGATATATTGTACATTACAGAGTGCAATGTGATAATATTCTGGCAGTACACAGATTGTGAATTATTTTATAAGATGCATATGGAGGGGGGGCTAAAACACAGATATTTGTATTATAAGAAGATGCAATATTACATTAAAGCATTTTTTTAATTACATATTTATCTCCCTTTAAATTTACAATAAGATTTAATAATGGAGCTACATGGTTTTTAATATCTGACAGAATTTTAAATAACCTTATTAAAAAGAGTTTATTTCTGCATTGTAGGCTCTATTATTAATGTTTTTTCATGGTAAAAAAGCAAAACTGAAACATTTTCTGGACAAATTAAATGCAGATAATACTTTGAAGTTTGCTGGGAGCCGCACTCTAAATAGTAACTGGAAAACACCTGATTTTCCAAACTCCTGTTCAAACACCTGAGGCTGTTTTTATAACATAGATGTATTCCTCCAGATTATATGGATGAATATGTATGTTTCTCCTAGAGAAAGCGGATCCTTTTTATGGGTTCAGCTGAAGAAATTCCAGGGCTATTTTTAACACTTCATTTGCTAAGGATTATGAGATAAATTCCCTTTTTACCAGTACATTTTTATACCATTAATATCCTTGATCTAAATGTACTTCATGTGCTATTTTAGATTCCATTGAAATTGGAATAACCTTCAGCCAAACAGATGTTGCAAGAATCCATTTGGAAATCCTTAATCATACATTTCAATTGTATAATCATAAGTCATATTAGCTTTTACGTGTGTGCTGCACCACATGCTTGGCTGTGAAAAAGTGTAATGCAGAAGAGAAATGGGAGAAAAGTGTTGTGAAGTTAAAAGTGACACAATTTCCTTTCCTTGGAATTAAAGAGACAGAAAAAAATATGTGTGATCTTTTATTTGCTAGTTCATGTGAGCCATAGAGATAACATTGTGATCACGCCCGTGGCGGAAACTGCACTAATTGGCTAAAATGCAAGTCAGTAGATAATAAATAAAATGTAATGTGATCAGGGGGCTGTCAGTAGATGCTTAGATACAAGGTAATCACAGAGGTAAAAAGTATATTAAAGGGAAAGTATACACCAATTTTCATTTAACTGTATGTACTAGACACTACTATAAAGAATAATATGCACAGATACTGATCTAAATATCCAGTATAAAACATTTTAAAAACTTACTTAGAAGCTCACTGTTTAGCTCTGTTTAAAAGCTTAGCTGGAACACCCACTGCAAGTGGTTCTATAGCAAAAAAAGCAGACACTCCCCCCGCCCCTTTCTCTGCACCTGAAAAGACTCTTTATACAAACAGAGCAAGCTGGAGTGGGAATACATCAGTATTCTCCTAAAACTTTGGGGCTTGGTTAGGAGTCTGAAAATCAGTGCAATGTTATTTAAAAATAAGCAAAACTATACATTAAAAAAAAAGATGTATAGGCTATATAAATGGATCATCTACAAAACATTTATTCAAAGAAAAATATAGTTTATAATGTCCCTTTAATACAACAGTGTTGGTTATGCAAAACTGGGGAATGGGTAATAAAGGGATTATCTATCTTTTTAAACAATAGCAATTCTGGTGTAGACTGTCCCTTTAAGGGTGTGTAGGATGAGATAGACCCTCTCTTTCTCCCGCTCTCCTCTTCCTGCATTTCTCTCCTCCCTTTCTTCTCTCCTTTTTTTTTCTCCATCACTCCCAATCTCCAACTCCACTTTGAGAGCTCAAAAAAATAATATATACATGCAAATTCCTCCTTCCCTTTTAATACCTCTATCTCCCCTAAATAAGGTATAACAATAAGGTATATAATAAGGGTTTTCTCCATTTTTTTAAATAAAGTTTATCTTTTTTGGAAGAAGGTTCAGCAGTTTACTGACAGCTCTATGTCCTGAGCCAAATTGAGGACATGAAAATTAAAGTGGGAAAGGGAGGTCTAATGGACACTATTTCAAGATGGAGCCTGAGGGTGGAGTAAAAAAAGAAAGAAACTAACACAGAAGAAAATAGAGAAAACAGAGTTCAGCAAAGAAGAATGAATTGGGGTGACTGAAACTGTGTTAAATTAGAAAGAACACAGTAGTCAGCAGTTAAAAGGACACTCAAGTCAAAATTAAACGTTCATGATTCAGATAGAGCTTTCAATTTTAAACAACTTTCCAATTTAATTCTATTAACAAAATGTGCAAAGTCTTTTTATGTTAACACTTTTTTGAGTCACCAGCTCCTACTAAGCATGTGCAAGAATTCACAGAATATATGTATATGCATTTGTGATTGGTTGATGGAAGGGAGGGAGTGGAAATAGACATAACTTTGACTTTTTTCAGAAAAAAATCTACAACTCATTTGAAGGTCTGTTGTTGATTATGCACATTTGCTATATTTACTGGTCCTTTAACCCCTTAAAGACTAAAACTTCCCAAAAAGACCAGAGCATGTTTATCATTTAAACATAAATAGAGTCTTTTTTATATTTACCTTTCAAAACTATATATTTTTTTTAGTAGACAACTAACAAGTATTGAAATAGGCACATTTTGGAATATTTCTTGCCACCATTTCACCGCCAAATGTGATCAAATAAAAAGAATCGTTAACTTTTTCACAAACTTTATCTTTCTCACTAAAATTATTTACAAACAGCTTGCACAATCATGGCACAAATGGTTGTAAAAGCTTCTATGGGATCCACTTTGTTCAGAAATAGCAGACATATATGGCTTTGCTATTGCTTTTTGGTAATTAGATGGCCGCTAATTGCAGCTGTGCACCACACGTTTATTATTCCCGGCAGTAAAGGGGTTATTCAGGTAGCTTGTAAGGTTGATTTTAGCTTTAGTGTAGAGATTAGCCTCCCACCTGACACTTCCCACCCCCTGATCCCTACCTGACCCCTCTCAAACAGCTCTCTTTCCTCGCCCACCCCCCAATGGTCACCCCCATCTTAAAGGGACATTAAACACTTTGATATGGTAATATAAAATCATAAACTGTGTAAATAAAAAAACCTCTACATTATTTATTTTGTCCCTTTTTCTGTAATTCCAATCTGAAATTGTGAGCTTTTCAGTTACTCTTAGAAATGGAAGTGCAGAACACTGTTATATTCCACACAGCTAGAGAAGGTAACCTAAGTTACAACATGGCAGCTCCCACTGTTTTATAGACACTAAAACATTACACTTGTTTTGTTACTATTTTAAAACTATTTGAATGCATCATTCTATCTAGCATTTATTAAGTGTTTAATGTCCCTTTAAGTACTGGCAGAAAGTCTGCCAGTATGAAAATATTAGGTTTTTTTCTGCAGTGTAGGATCCCCCCTTACACCCCAACCTCCCTGAGCTCCCCTAAACCTTGCCCTATCTACCTATTAGCAGCCATCTTAGGTACTGGCAACTGTCTATAATTTTTATTTATTTAAAAAAACAAAAACTTTTTTTCTGTAATGTAGCTGCCCCCCCTTATTACCCTCCCCCTCCCAGATTGATTTCCCACCCTCTTATCCCCTTTCCACTATAGAAGCCCCCTCTCCCTCCTTCCCCTTCCCCCCCCCCATCCACCATCCCACTAACTGCGTCAGTAAAATTTGTTTTCAGTAGCGTAGCGGTCCCTCCCGCTACCGCCCCCAGCTCTCTGCATCGGTAACTCTGCCCGTCTATTTCTGCACTTCCACACTCATGGGGCATGCAGAAATAGCGAGATCTCGCTACTTTTAGCGAGATCATGGCAGAGAGAGGCCCAGGACAGCAGCATCGTAAGGCCCCTAAAGGGATAGGAAAGTCAAAATTAAAATTGCATGATTCAGATAGAATCGTTCAGTGCTAACTGTCCCATTAACTGATCTGTTTAATCAGTCACTATTAACAGGAGCTGTCCCAGATGATTGGAGAATAGCAAATGTAATACCTCTTCATAAAAAGGGCAGTAGAGAAGAATCTGGCAACTACAGGCCAGTTAGTTTAACTTCAGTAGTAGGGAAATTAATGGAAAGCCTCTTAAAGGAAAGAATTATGACTTACATAAAGACAAACAATTTAGAGGACCAAAATCAGCATGGTTTTACTTCAGGGAGATCATGTCAGACTAATCTAATTGACTTCTTTGATTATGTAACAAAAGTATTAGACAAGGGAGGAGCAGTTGATGTAGCATATCTAGATTTCAGCAAAGCATTTGACACCGTCCCACACAATAAACTTATTCACAAACTATATCTCCTTGGTCTAGATTCAAAAATTGTGAACTGGGTGGAATGCTGGCTTAAGGACAGAAAACAAAGTGTCTTAGTAAATGGAGTTCATTCAGCAGAGGGGGCTGTTACTAGTGGTGTTCCTCAGGGGTCAGTTCTGGGGCCTGTTTTGTTTAACATATTTATCTGCGATATCAGCAAAGGGCTACAGGGGAAAGTATGTCTCTTTGCAGATGATACAAAAATTTGCAACAGAGTGGATGTTCCAGGGGGGGTAGACAAAATGAGAAGTGATATACAACAATTGGAGGATTGGACAAACGACTGGGATCTAAAGTTTAACACAGCAAAGTGTAAAATAATGCATTTAGGGAAGAAAAATCCAAATGTTAATTACAGACTCAATGACACTTTACTGACTGTTACAGACGAGGAACAGGACTTGGGAATTATTATTTCAGATGATTTAAAACTTAGTAAACAATGTAGTAAGGCAGCGAGTAAGGCTAGCAGAATGCTTGGATGTATTGGTAGAGGTATTTGCAGCAGAAATAGTAAGGTTCTTATGCCACTTTATAGATCATTAGTTAGGCCTCATCTTGAGTATTGTGTGCAGTTCTGGAGGCCATATCTTCAGAAGGATATTAACAAACTTGAATCTGTGCAAAGGAGGGCTACCAAAATGGTACATGGTCTAAAAAATAAAACTTACCAGGATAGGCTCAATGACCTAAATATGTATAGCTTAGAGGAGAGAAGGGAAAGAGGTGATATGATAGCAACTTTCAAGTACATTAAAGGGTTTAGTAAAACTGAGGCTGTGGGTATTTTACATAAAATGGAAAATTCAAGAACAAGGGGTCATGAGCTCAAGCTAAAGGGTAGTAGATTCAGGAGTAATTTGAGGAAGCACTTCTTTACAGAAAGAGTGATTGATTTATGGAATAAACTTCCTCAAGAGGTAGTAGCAACAAACACTGTGGGGGACTTTAAAAATGCATGGGACAAGCATAGGGCTATCCTACGAACTAGATAAGTTTATACTGTTAGGTAAGGTGGGGCAGACTTGCTGGGCCTATGGCTCTTATCTGCCGTCAATATCTATGTTTCTATGTTTCTATGTCATTTTAAGACACTTTTAAATTCACTTCTATTTTCAAATGTGCTTCGTTCTCTTAGTATCCCTTGTTAAAAAAATGAATATGCACATATAATACACTGGTGGGAGCTGCTGCTAATTGGTGCCTGCACACATTTGTCGCTTGTGATTGGCTAAATTGATATTTTCAGCTTCCTGTCAGTAGTGCAATGCTGTCCCTTCAGCAACTGATAACAAGAGAATGAAGAAAATTTGATAATAAAATTCAATTGGAAAGTTGTTTAAAATTGCATGTTCTATTTGAATCATTAAATAAAATGTTGGGGTTTACTATCACTTTAAGGGCATAATGACCAGCGTTACAAGGTACAGCGCTGGTCGTTAAGGGGTTAAGGAGAAGGTTAATAGTATGGACAAAATTATTGGCACCCTATTGTGATGATCCTGTAATTTGTAATTAACCTCACCTGTATCAACTAACAAAATAGAAATTACAATATAGAAATCATACCGGCAACCAGTTAGAATGTTGAAAAATGTACTCAACCTTTCTGTTGTGTGTCTCTGTGTGCCACACTGAGCATGGAGAAGAGAAAGAGCAGCAAAGGATTGTTTGAGGATTTGAGAACAAAAACTGTGGAAAAGCATGGACAATCTCAAGGTTACAAGTCCACCTCCAGAGATCTTGTTCCAGTGTCCACTGTGTGTAGTATTGTCAAGAAATGTACAGCCCATAGCACTGTAGCTAATCTCCCTGGACGAGGACGAAATTTTTTTTTTTATCAAAGATTGCAACAAAGGATTGTTTGAATGGTGAATAAAGAACCTCAATCAACTTCCAGACAAATTCAATCTGACCTTCAGGCACAGGGTAAAAAATGTGTCAGCTTGCACTTTACATTGCCATCTGAATGAAAAGAAAGCTATGGTAGGAGACCCAGGAGGACCCCTCTGCTGACACAGAAACATAAAAAAAGCCAGATTGGAGTTTGCTAAAACTTTCCTGAGGAAGCCAAAAATCATTTGGGAGAATGTGCTGTGGACAGATGAAACCTAATTACAGCTTCTTGGTAAAGCCCATCATTCTACTGTTTTCAGAAATTAGGCTTTTAAAGAAAAGAATACAGTCCCTACAGTCAAACATGGTGGAGGTTCACTGATATTTTGGGGTTGCTTTGCTGCTTTAGGCACTGGATGTCTTGAGTCTTGACTGTGTGCATGGCATTATGAAATCTGAAGACTACCAAAGAATTATTTGGTGCAATGTAGGGCCCAGTTTCAGAAAGTTGGGTCTCCGTCCGAGGTCATGGGTCTTACAGCGGGACAATGACCCAAAGCACACATCAAAAAGCACCCAGAAATGGTTTAAGACAAAGTGCTGGAGAGTACTGAACTGGCCAGCAATGAGTCCAGGTCTCAATCCCATAGAGCATCTGTGAAGAGATCTCAAAACAGCAGTTGGGAAAAGGAACCCTTCCAATCTGAGTTGGCGAAAGAAGAGTGGTCCAAAATTCCAGTAGAGAGATTTAAGAAACTCATTGATGGTTACAGGAAACTCATTGATGGTTACAGGAAGTGATTGATTTCAGTTATTTTTTTCCAAGGGGTGTGCTACCAAATATTAAATTGAGGGTGCCAATAATTTTGTCCAGTACATTTTTGGAGTTTTGCGTGGAATGTGTCAAATTTGGCTTTTTTCTCTCCACTTTTTTTGTGTCATATCAATGCGTACAAAAGAATTAAACATGAGAATGCCTACAAATTTGTAATTGCAACAATTTTCTGGGTGAAGTGGTGCATTATCTGACAGAAATGCAGGGGTGCCAATATTTTTGGCCATGACTGTATATTCACATATAAACACATAAATACATATGTATACTATATACACATATACTATATACACATATATATAAGTGCATATATAAGAAGATGAAAACATGATAAAGCATATTTATGTAATATTCATATTTAATAAAGTGTTATACTGTGTATTTACTGTAAATATTTGACATTCCATTGATCTACACATAGCAGAATATGTTCTATGCATTTTTAAATAGATATTCAAATATATATATATATAAATATATATATATATACAGTATATGTTTATTTATATATATATATATATATATATATACAGTATATGTTTATTAAGTATATGTTTATTTTTATATATATATATATATATATATATATATATATATATATATATATATATTGTATATATATTTATTTTTTAATTTTTTTCATGTCAAGCTAGCGAACTTGAGAATATGCGATTGGGTTTGCATGTTTTTATTTCCATTGACTTCTATGGGGGAATAGGTTATCACACGCACCATATAATAAGTTCAGATTTTTACGTGCGTCAGGTTAGCGTTCAAGGGATAATTTTTTACTTCCAACTTGTAATACGAGCTCAACCTGTAGCACAAAAAATGCTTAATTCAGGCACAGTTATTGCTCGATTGAGAACATTAAATAGGGTTCCACTTGTAATCTAGCTCTATATTATTATAATAATGTTGTAGAGTTTATTTGATAAATCTTATCAACATTTTTAATTATCTTGGTATTAGAAACTAAAAAAGTAATTCTCTTTTTCATATGAGGAGTTGCAGTGTGTATGCTATCTTTGGAGGATAACAATATTCCCTGTCTCCCCATATGGTAAATATTTAAGGAATGTGATTGCCAAATAACCAATAACAAGGGTATGGGACCCCTCCTTGTAAAAAAGTCTCAACACTTTTCAAAATGGGGTCTTGTGAGTCTCAGTTCTTTTTTTTCAGAGTAAATAGGCTACCCACTTTGGGAATCAACTGACTCCTTATTTAAAAGAGGACTCTCTTTGTCAAACAGGGTGAATATAGGGATGTATGTATGAATGTATTGAGTACTTGTATAGCACAGCTAATTACCCTTAAGGGTCTCAAGGAGCTGCTCATTTTATCAACCTCGGAAGGATGAAAGGCTGAGTGGACCTCGCCGGGGATCGAACCTGCAACCATTGGGTTGCTATAGAGCTCAGCCACAGTGCCTTAGCATGTTGACCTATCTGTCTAGCTTAGGGATAGGGGTACCCTGAAAAAACTTATCCATCACAGCTAAAACCCAGGTTTTGTTGCTGATGTAGGTGATTGTCATGTTTATTGCAAACACCTACATCTTAAGGAATGTGAAAGAGGTAAAATTCCCTCTTTCGAATGAGGCACCACATTTCTCTCAAAGGGTCTGATGATCTAAAGCTCTCTGCTCTGATGAGATTTCTAAGCAGTCTCGTCAGTACTACAAGGTCCCTCAAAACATGTTATAAAGGCAAATTTTAGCTTTGCTGTTGTAGATGTGAAGGAAAGACACATACATTGAAATAAAATGCTTAAAAAAGGCCATCCAAAATGTTGTGTTATTTCTCTTCTTGCTGTCGAGTTTTTGATCATCAGGTCCTAGATCACAAAGAACTTTCAAAAGAGTATTTCACCAGAAACCAATAACAATGAGGAATTGCACTGGGCCAACCAATATTAAATATTAAAGGACCAGTAAATACAGTAGGTTTGCATAATCAAGCAAATGCATGATAAAAAGACAATGCAATAGCACGTAGTCTCAACTTCAAATGAGTAGTAGATTTTTTTCTGACAAATTTCAGTTATGTCTGTTTCCATTCCTCCTATATCATGTGCCATCAGCCAATCATAAATGCATATACGTATATTCTATGAATTCTTGCACATGCTCAGTATGAACTGGTGATAAAAAAAAGTGTAAATATAAAAAAAAACTATACACATTTTGTTAATGAAAGTAAATTGGAAAGATGTTTAAAATTGCATGCTTTATCTGAATCATGAAAGTTTAATTTTTACTTAAGTGTCCCTTTAATAATACATTAATTAGGAAACAGCCTAATTCCTTTCTCACCTTCTGACATTTCTTCCTAGTCTAGGACTAGTTTTCTAATATAAAATGTCTGCTCCTCTGTATGAGAAATGAATGTCCTTGTTTGGCCATCACTAGATATTTACCATCCCTTTGTAGGTGTGGTTATTAATTATATGCATACTCTCTGCTGTGGGATTAATCTCTTTATACATTTTATATAAAAAATGATGTGCTATATTTGATTTGAATGATACTTCTTATCTACCACAGCTAAAACTCAGGTTTTGTTGCTGATGTAGCTGATTGTCATGTTGTCTGCAATCACCTACACAGCCAAGCCATGCACATCCATGTGTACCATCCCATAGACTCAGAAAACAAATCTCTGCAAACCTTACTCACATTCCTCTTGCATCAAAAGCCACTACCCCTTTCACTTGCGCACTCTGGAACTCTCGCTTTGTTTGCAACAAGCTCACTTCTATACATGACCTCTTCATCTCCCGCTCCCTCAACCTTCTGGCCCTAACAGAAACCTGGCTTTCTCCCCTAGACACAGCATCCACTGCTGCTCTGTCACATGGGGGTCTCCACTTTAGCCACACTCCTAGTTCTGGTAATAGACAAGGAGGTGGTGTAGGTATTTTACTTTCCTCTCGTTGCACCTTTCAACAAATACATCCCATCTCTTCCCTCACATTTCCCTCATTCGAAACCCACATGATTGGCTTAGTCTCCCCTCTCTCTGTATGTGTTGCAGTCATATACCGACCCCCTGGCTCCTCAACTCAATTTCTAGATCACTTGGCTGCCTGGCTACCTTATTTCCTTTCCTCAGAAACCCCTGCCCTCATTCTTGGCGACTTCAACATCCCCCTTGACAATCCCACTGCCTCATCTGCAAAACAACTTCTGCAACTCACTTCCTCTTTCGGTCTGTCACAATGGACTGATTCTCCCACTCACAAAGACGGTCACTCTCTTGACCTGATCTTTAGCTATCGATGCACTCTCTCAAACTTCACAAACTCCCCCTTCCCTCTTTCTGACCACCTTCTCCTTACTTGCAACATATCCCTACAACTCTCCCTCCTTCTACTCCTCACACCAAACTTCACAGAAGCATTATGTATTTAGATCAGCAACAGCTTGCTAATTCCCTCAAATCACTCCTCTCATCCGTCTCCTCCTTTTCCTGCCCTGAAAAATCTATCTGCCACTATAATTCAACACTTATATCCGTCCTTGACAATCTCGACCCTCTTACCATTGCTCAGAAATCACACACTCATTCTCAGCCCTGGCATACTCCTCTGACACAGTACCTATACAGAGTTCAGCTGATTTTCTTCATTACAAATTCATCTTGAACTCCTACTATTCTGCCCTACTACTTCTCTACTCTTATCTCTATCTTTTCTTCAAACCCAAAACGTCTGTTCTCCACTTTCAATACTCTCCTCCGCCCTCCCCCACCTCCTAATACAACTTCTCTGTCAGCTCAAGACTTTGCCAGCCACTTTAATAACAAAATTGACTCCATCAGAAATAAAATTAGCTCTCAACATGGGGGGCGGAGCCAACGCCTAAAGCAGCCAGAAGTGTTTCTCAGAAGCTCCGGACCTTCAGAAGCAAATATATGAATTAATATATATATAAAGACCTCAAACTTCAGCTACAATAGACAATAAGAAAACAGCTATCTGCCCTTCGCTAAAAGACACAACAAACATTGCAGTTTGGGAACGCATCTTTGTTATATCATCCTTAGTGGAACCACGTGGAGCTGCAGGAAAGCATTTATCTTTAAAACAGCACTACCAATATGGAGGCTATAACAGTTTGGGAACAGTGTACACAGCTCATATTGGAGAGACACTTTCAGAGCTTGAAAGAGGACTTAACGCTGCTATTACTCTCCATAATGCCGCTGCCAGCACACGATCCCAGGTGCATTGACCCGACACAGGAGGATAACAACTGCGTCACACCAACATATGGGTCTTGGGAACATCAAGAGATCCCCCTCGACAGATCCATGTTAAGCCTCTGGTGGGGTGAGTCAAGACAAACATCCGATCTCTACAGAGTGCCGACTACACCAGCAAAGTTGTTAACTGATGGGATGTCAACATCTAGCATCTCCAATACACAGGAAACCGCAACATCTGCAGTCTTGGTTGTATACCGCGATCACTCAGCCCCACGCCAAGAGACTGTTACTGATTGCGGAGATTGCTCAAAAGGGGCTATACAACCTAATCTTAAGACCAGGGAAATGCTCTGTCTAAAGGAGAATGTTATCTCAGAAAGAGGAGTACTTCTGCCTGTGTTCCATTTGTCTCCTACTAAACCCGGTCCAGCAGTTTATTGTGCTTATCCTGGTGAAAGAAGTTTGCCAGAGCGGACACTACCAGAGCATAAGGTGCATGTAAGGTTTGAAATCAATAAGATAGCTGTCGGCTAACGTTTCCTCATCAATTCCCACATTTACTTTCTGCTAGTGAATGTACCGGGGAAAGATTTGAATATTGCTGTCTTTCCTTCACTGCCCCCACATTTTGAACTTTAATCCGAGACTCTCATCCACATGACGATGTTCAGATACCGCTGCAAACCATTATATATTAAACTTGCATTGTAGCTCCTGTTTAGTTGGTTTATGCTTGAGTTCTAAAAAAACAAAGAGTCTGAAGTTTATGTTTTCCTTTTCCTTTTCTCAAATGCTCAGCTTCTGCTTACTATGTGTGTCTGAAACATGTGTAATCTCAATATGTATTAAATAGTATATAACATGGGGATACTGCAGCTGGAATACAGAGTTAGCAAGGGGGTTTATTACACTTATATGTCACATGGGTAGGTTATAGGGCCTCTGCTGTAGACAGATAGCATCTAGTTGATGTGGTCGATAGATACTGACTGATGTAGGTCAAGTTATTTTGTGTTTGAGGGGTGCTGTTGGCAGCCGAAATGGCGTCCTGTGATTCATGCTTAAGATAACTGAACATTTTTAAATCAATTTCATTTACCACATTCCCTCAGGGTCTAAAATTGAGTAAATCTCATTTACTATCAATGTATATATATAAGTTTAGCCATATGATCTTACTTTAGGTATTACACAAGCAGTTATATTTATCAATGGAAGGGATGTTTGGTACACGCATACTATATATATTTAGAGCCAGTCCTTACTATATTGTTTTGGTATGCTATATGGATCTCACCCTCAATGTAGCTTCATTGGGATGGCAGCATCACTTTGAGGGAGTTCAAGCGTAAAAATTCTTTTTTCAAACACTGCCTTATGCCGAGATAGAAATCTTGCACTATACATGACATGTGGTCATCCCACTTAGTATGTTGCCATAGATATAGGTGAGGTATGTGGTATGTGCTAGCCTATATCAATGTACCCAAAGTTTCATAATGTCAGCTTGCAGTATTCTTATATATATGACACCCAAGGTGCACTTCAGACACCTTTGTTGCTTGCATGATGCCCATGCTCTATAATTTTCAACGCCATATCGCAGGGACTTGTCGTCTTGGAAGGCTCAGTTCCCCCCCCCTCCCTTATTAGTATTCACTCAGTCTAGTGAATCATCTAGCGGTATTAATCCGTAGTTTAATGCTAATACCTCCCTCATCATCATATATCTCGCAGAGAAAAAAAATATATCTCTCTCAATAAAGATAATTATACTACATAGGGTATTACGCACCTCATAGGGGGAAAAAGGTACCTCTCAGTTGTATTCCTTATTCTACATATGTCAGATGAAAGTATCCTACCAAAGGACAGAATGCTTCACTAAAGAGGTACTATAATAACATTCAGTAAAAAAAAAAAAAATAAGGTATCAAAGCAAATCTTATCATGTATATATCCAGAGCATGCTCAGAGGTTTTATCATGATTTATTACTGTTGTCTGTAATACTCATCTTGAAATAACTTGTTTTGTTGTTTATATGTGACTATTGTTATTCTAAATACCTTAATAAAAATCTTTGATTAAAAAAAAATTGACTCCATCAGAAATAAAATCAGCTCTCAACATAATTCCATTCTCTCCCCCACTCAAATGCTCTCACTCAACCACAACCCACATAACCTGAAACTTAGCTCATTCTCCCCTGTTACTGAGGAAGAAGTTTTGGCACTTGTACTGCACTCTCACCTCACTACCTGTCCCCTTGACCCCATCCCCTCACAGTTACTCCCCTCCCTCTCTGCTACCCTTACCCCTATACTAACACACATTTTCAACCTCTCCCTCAGCACCGGTATATTTCCCTCATTGCTGAAACATGCACTGGTCACACCTATCCTCAAAAAACCTTCCCTTGATCCTACCTCCCCATCCAACTACCGCCCTATTTCCCTCCTCCCTCTTGCCTCAAAGCTTCTCGAAAAACTAGTATATGCACGCCTATCCCATTTCCTTACGTTAAACTCCCTTGACCCACTGCAATCTGGATTTCGTCCCCATCACTCCACAGAGACAGCTATTGTTAAGGTTACCAATGACCTACTTACAGCAAAATCAAAAGGCCACTTCTCTCTGCTTATCCTCCTTGATCTGTCCACAACCTTTGACACTGTTGACCACCCTCTTTTGCTCCAAACCCTCCAATCCTTCAGCATCTGTCACACAGCTCTCTTCCTACCTGTCAAACCATACCTTTAGTGTAGCCTTCTCTGGGGCCTCCTCTGCCCCGTCACCACTTTCTGTCAGAGTACCGCAAGGCTCTGTCCTTGGTCCCCTTCTCTTCTCAATCTACACGTCATCACTAGGTTCCCTAATAAATTCCCATGGTTTCCATTATAATTTGTATGCCGATGACACCCAAATCTACTTCTCTGCACCAGACCTATCTCCTTCCTTGCTAACCCGTGTCACTAACTGTCTTTCTCACATCTCTTCCTGGATGTCCTCTCACTACCTCAAGTTAAATCTCTCCAAAACTGAGCTCCTCATTTTCCCCCCTTCTTCAAAAATCTCCACCCCCAATCTCTCTATAACTGTCGACAACTCCATCATTATCCCTACCCCGCATGCCCGATGTCTCGGGTCACATTTGACTCCAATCTTTCTTTCACTCCTCACATTCAGTAAAGAATTTGAATCCGATCTTTCTTTCACTACTCACATTCAGAAAGCTAAAGCTTGCCGCTTCCACCTTAAAAATATCTCTAAAATTAGACACTTCCTTACACAAGACACAACTAATATTTTAATCCACTCTCTCATTCTTTCCCGCCTTGATTACTGCAACTCTGTCCTCTCTGGTCTCCCCACCTGCTGCCTAGCTCCTTTACAGTACATAATGAATGCCTCTGCCAGACTCATCTTCCTTACACGTCGCTCTTCATCTGCTGCTCCTCTCTGCGAATCCCTTCACTGGCTTCCTCTAGGATCAAACACAAAATTCTCACTCTGACATACAAAGCTCTCCCTCACGTCCCCTTCGCTCTGCTCATGACCTCCTACTCTCCTCCTCTCTGGTTACCTCATCACACTCCCGTTTACAGGACTTCTCCAGACTGGCTCCCATCTTGTGGAACTCTCTGCCTCGCCCCACAAGATTCTCCCCTAGTTATGAAAGCTTCAAGTACTCCCTAAAGACTCTACTGTTCAGGGATGCATACAACCTATGCTAACCTTACTTTATACCAGTTCCACTCCTCCATGTCTATCCCCTGAACCCCCTTAGCATGTAAGCCTAAGAGTCCAGCTGTTTGTAGATCACCTTCTTAAGAGTTGACTACAACAGTGCAACTCTTGGCAGGGCCCTCTACCCATTTGATCCCTATAATTGTTTTATTGTTCTCCCTCTTTGTTTATAGCGCTGCGGAATCTGTTGGCGCTCTACAAATAACTGATAATAATAATAATAATACCTTCTTAAGAGTTGACTACAACAGTGCAACTCTTGGCAGGGCCCTCTACCCATTTGATCCCTATAATTGTTTTATTGTTCTCCCTCTTTGTTTATAGCGCTGCGGAATCTGTTGGCGCTCTACAAATAACTGATAATAATAATAATAATACTTCTCATTAAAAAAGGTTAATATGGGTTTGGTAAGCCATATAATATAACTATATTTTTATTTCAGTAAAATATTTAAGCCTCTAACCTCAGTTTAAAATTATACATTTGTTGGTAAGCAATAATTTATCAACAGGGAATTGATTCAGCTTCCTATTTCCTCTGATGGAAAAAATAAAGATTTGTAAACATCCACCAAACTTTGTGTTTCTCTGTTCAGTTTATGACCTTTAAAATTTGTCCATAATCCAAACAACATGGAATTCAGCCATTTATGCATAATAATAATAATAATAATAATAATAATAATATTCACATCTTTAAAAACAATGTACAAGTCTTATAAGATATGTACTACTGACCTAACATGTTTGGAGACACCCTGTTTAGCAATGTAAGACTGCATTATACAAACAGATCTGAAAAGTAAATCCCAGAAAAGGAAAATGTAATTCACTGAAACCAATGAAAACTAGCAATCTCAGTATATTATCTAATAATTTGCTCAACTATAGACCAGATTACACGTGTCATGCTATTTTTTTTATTTTGCTTGCATGCTAACTGTGCTTAAAGTAAAAAATGATTGCGTATTAGCACACATATTACAAGTTAAAATAAAAAAGATAGCGCACAAGCGAAAGACCAAGGCACACTAACTTCAGGACTTCAAATATTGTGACCGCACTAACTTTTTCTCCCCATAGACTTATATGGGGTGCGCTAAAAAAAATAAACCTATAAGTTATCGCTCATAACGTTAACCCGACACTGCGCTAGACCAACTGCACTAAACCTGTAGGTGTTAAGGAATGTTCTTCATATAGAAGTAAATGTTGTTTTTATTTTTAAATGTACATTTATATATATATATATATATATATATATATAGTTTACAGACAATAGGGGTATATAGGTTACCCCCGTCCTCAGTAACCCCGAAAATGTTAACTATGCAATAAAGAGTTAAACTTTTATAACGGTGAGTGCCTTCCTATTGTCTGTAAACTACCTATGCTTTTTTGAAGAGCACCCCGGATGCTGGCTGTTAAAGTGTGTGCTGGTTCCCCTCTGCATGTTCCTTTGTTAAAGTGTGTGCTGGTTCCCCTCTGCATGTTCCTTTGTATATGTATATATATATATATATATATATATATATATATATATATATATATATATATATATATACACTGTGTGGCCACTTTATTAGGTACAGCCCTGCTTTGCACGCAAATGGTTCGTTCCATTACGTTGCACGTCACATGGCCACAGTTTTGGTATAAATACAACAGAACAACCTTCCTTCTATCAGTTAAGCATACAAACCACAGCAAGAATGGGGAAGAGCAGTGATCTAATAGACTTTGAATGTGACATGATAGTAGGTGCAAGACGTGCTGGATGAAGCGTATCTGAAACAGCAGTGCTCCTGAACTTTTCACGTACCTCCGTTTCATTCTTTTTTAATCCTTTGTTGAAGAAACAGCAATGCACTACTGGGAGCTAGCTGATCAAATCAAGTGAGACAGTTATAACAGACATATATATGCAGCTGTGATTTGAGAGGAAATTCCATACATGCCCATGTTCAGCTCATATTATGAAAAAACAACAATTATGCTTTGGGGGGCCTTCATGGATTCTTGCACAGGGGACCTGAGGATTCTAGTTATGCCTCATGGGGGGTGTTATGGTGTTGGGAATGTTTTCCTGGCACACGTTGGGTCCATTGATACCCCTAGATTCACGTCTGAATGCCTCAGCGTATGTAAATATCATTGTTGACCAAGTGCATCTGTTCATGTTGACAGTTTATCCTCAGGCAGATAGTTACTTCCAGCAGGATAATGCGCCAGTGCACAAAGCCTGCATTACTATTGGATGGTTCCTGGAACATGAAAATGACTTTTCTTTGCTGCAGTTACCATCTCAGTCCCTGAATCTCAATCCTATTGAACATCTTTTGGATAAGCTGGAAAGGGCTATTCACTGCAGGTCTACACCTCCATCGAATCTCCAAGAGTTGCGTGACACACTGATATCTGCATGGTACACAATACCTCCACAACATTTTCAGCATCTTGTTGAATCTATGCCTAGACGAATTCAGGCTGTTTCGAGTGGTATAGGAGGCTCAACACGCTACTAGGTAGCTATTGTACCTAATAAAGTGTCTGCACAGTATATAAATATATAGATATTGTATATGCAGATATATATATATCATTGTCCATATGGAACATTATTTTTCCAACAGCTATAGTGATTACTCTCATAGTGAAGGAAACTATTATAATTGACACTTTTGAAATAAGTTTTAGAAGAAACTGTTCTACCAACCGACCTTCCCAGTGAGAGGTCTAAGAATTTGATACAATCTTTCTGAATATTATGGGAAAAAGTGATACCGAAATCATTACCATTAAGATGCTTGATGAAGTTGAACCCCACCACCTGCTCATGGGAGCCCCTAAAAATAAACAAAAGATCCTCAATCTAACGGCCATAGAACACCAGGCTCGCTGCAAACTGGGAATCATATATATATTGATGTTCAAAGATTCCCATAAATAAATTTGCAAAGCTTGGAGCAAACCTGGTGCCCATGGCCGTTCCCTTGATCTGTAAATAGAACCTACTCTGGTACAAAAAATAATTGTGTTTGAGAATAAATGTAATAAGTTCAATAATGAAGTCTCTTTGCATATAGATATATTTCTATAAAAAGTGGCGTACTGCTGATATACCTAATTCATGTTTGATGTTGGAGAATAACGCTCCAACATCACATGTGACCCACCAACTATCTTCGTCCATTGACACTTTCTCAAGTTTGAGTAATAAGTCGGATGAATCCTTAATATAAGATGGTAAAGAAATAACAAATTTCTGTAAAATAAAATCAATATATGCTGATAGGGAGTCCGTGAGGCTCCCTATACCCGCAATAATTGGGCGGCCCTGGGATTTCACTGGATCCTTATGGATCTTGGGGAGGTGGTAGTAGAACGCAGTACAGGGATATCTTGGCTAGCAATAGTCTCTTTCTTGTTTTGTCATGATACCTTGTTCCAAACCGGATTGTAAAAGTTCTTTTAACTGGTTCTGGCAAACCATAGTAGGATCAAATTGTAATGTCTGATAATAGTCAGTATCATTCAGAATCCTATTTGTTTTCACAAGATAATCCTGAATACCCTGCAACACTACCCCTCCCCCCTTGTCCGCCTGTCTAATGACCAAATTGGGGTCACTAGACAAACTGGCCAAGGCATTACGTTCACCTGAATTCAGGTTATCTTTGTACCTTAATTTTTTACGATTATTAGATAATTTCTCCAAATCTTCCAAAATTAGATTTAAAAAAATATCAATGTGATTATTATTACTGCCAGTTTTTGGGGGGATAAACGAAGATCTTGGTTTAAAATTAGAGTGAATACATTTATCAAACAGATCCTCTATTAGGATTTCAGGTTCATATACAAAGAAACCCTCATTTACATGGGAATCCATTGAATCTGTGGTGATAACCCTTAATTTATCATCTTTGATCTTTTTATCTGCAAAATATCTTTGCAGTGAGAGTTTTCTTGTATAACTATTGATGTCAACATATAATTCATATACATTGAATTTATTAGAGGGGCTAAACGATAAGCCTCTCCCCAAAACTCTTATCATCATCTGACAGTGCCCGGGATGATAAATTGAAAATCCCTTTCTTTAGTTTTTGTAATTTTTTTCTCTTTGTGGGAGAGTGATTTACCTCTTTGTAATGCAGGAGCAGTATGTAGGGAATTAGTGTCTAGTTCCACTCAGTCTCACAAGTAACGGGGTTAGAAATAAGATAACCCCTATTCAGTTCATTGACTAAGGGCCCAAAAGGGAAAAAGCAGATTGGTAGTGTGCAATGTTCACTGTAAAATATAGTTATGGGAGCAGAATTAGTCACCTTCTTATAACGAAATAGTTGATTCACAGAAGTTAGTATGCAGATATGATACAGTTGGTAAGTTGTGCACAAACATATAGCTGGTGTAAAACGGTTGTTTTATCAAACAATTACCTTCTATTTGAGAGATTACGGTAAACACAGGTAAGTAGCTTGAACAACATTACAACAGTTCAGGTAGGAGATATGACAAGTTTTACCTTGGTCTTTATGCTTGGTACCTGCAGATGAATAGTGCAGTCTGATTTTCCTAATCACCACTGTGAAGAGGGAGAGGTGTACCTCTGCAGGGAAGCTTGTGAGAGTGCAGCTGACAGGCTGCAGCGCAGGAGGCACGAAGGACGCTTGTGAGATGGTGACACAGCAGGACTGTGGTAGCTTCAGTAGAGGCCGCTGGAGGTTTGCACCGGAAGTGGATGCGTAGTTAGAGGTGAGCTAAATCGGCTCTTTTAGTTCTGAGGGTGAAACTGTAATACTTTACAAACAAGGCAAAAGGTAAATAAGCAGCAGATAGGAGTAAAGATGCCAAACACAGGTTAGTAACGTAGTACCAATAAAAGCACAAAACAGCAAAAAGTAATCCTTAATACTTATTGTAATCCAGGCTTAAGTGGAGAGTAGGGAAGATCCAGAAATCCTACCTACAAACAATCCTAAGCAAGGTGTGGTAGGAAGGAGGAGCCTTATATAGGCAGGTAACTTAAAGGTACAGGCCATAACCATGACAGGAGCCCCCCCCCCCAAAAGAGCCACTCCGAGGCTCAAGGCTTAGGGCGGTCAGGGTGTTGCCTGTGAAACAAAGTCACCAGTCTGGGAGCCGAAAGATTGGAAGATGGCTCCCAAGAATCTTCGTCATGAGAGAATCCCTTCCAATGAATGAGGTACTGAAGGGTGTTGCGGAAATACCTGGAATCCAATATGGATTGAATCTCATATTCCGGCTCAAGTGAAGGAGAAGTAGAAGGAAGCACAGGAGTAATGGAAGTGACATCGGAGAGACAAGGTTTCAACAGAGAAACATGGAAAGTTGGATGTATGGAGAGATCCTTCGGCAGGTCCAGAGTGACAGCGTTGAGATTGACAATTCTTGAAATAGGAAATGGTCCAATGAAAAGAGAACCAAGTTTTCTGGTTGGAACTTTAAGATGTAAGTTTCTGGTGGAGAGCCAAACGTAATCCCCAATTTTACAGAGGGGTGGATTCCGACGTCTTAAATCGTAATAAGTCTTGTGATGAGATTGTGCATCTTTGAGGTTCTCTTGGATAATATTGAAATGTTTAGCAAGTTCATTCATCATATCATTTACCAATGGTGAAGGTGTTTCGTCTCTGGGGTGAAGGTGGAATCTAGGATGAAAGCCATAGTTAGCATAAAAAGGTGACATTTTCAGAGATGAATTGATGGTGTTGTTGAAAGCAAATTCGGCTGTGGGCAAGAGAGATGTCCAATTATCTTGGAGTTGTGAACAATAGCATCTTAAATACTGTTCAAGAGTTTGATTTGTTCTCTCTGTTTGACCGTTTGTTTGTGGATGGTATGCGGTGCTGATCCTAGGTTGTATCTTTAGAATTTGACATAAATATCTCCAAAATCTAGAGGTGAATTGAGAACCCCTATCCGATGTGATGGTGTCAGGAAGGCCATGGTACCTAACGATGTGAGTTAAGAAAAGTTGTGCTGTTTCAGATGCTGTTGGTAGTGAATGACAGGGAAGGAAATGTGCCATCTTTGTAAATAAATCTACTACCACCAGGATGCAGTTGTTGTTGTTCGAAGGAGGAAGGTCTACGATAAAATCCATTGCAATGTCCTTCCACGGTCTGTCTGGTATGGGTAAAGACATTAATAACCCATATGGATGTGATCTGGAATTCTTAGTAATAGCACAGATAGGACATTCCTTTACATATTGCATGATATCAGTGTTCATATTAGGCCACCAGAAATCCCTTTTTAGAAGTTCTGTAGTTTTATGTATGCCAGGATGTCCTGAGATCATAGAATCATGAGTAGAATAGAGCAGCTCCTTACGTAACCGTGGGGGTACATAAGTTTTTCCCTTATGGTAGTATACTTCGTTACTAGCCTTAACTAAGGACAGGTTAGGCATGGAGAGATCTTGTTCTTGTGAAAGTCTCATTTGAGAGGTAGAATCTAGTGATAGACCAATAAATCTATCTTGAGGAATTATAGATGACACTGATGGAGATGAGATAGGTTTTAGATCCTTCCTGGACAAAGAATCTGCCTTTCCATTTTTACTTCCAGGGCGGTATGTGATGATATAGTCAAATCTGGAGAAGAACAAACTCCATCTGATCTGTCGGGCTGATAGAGTCTTATTTGTTTTCAAATATTCTAGGTTTTTATGATCCGTGTAGATCAGTATAGGTAAAGATGTACCCTCTAGGAGATGTCTCCAGAACTCAAAAGAACTTTTAATAGATAAAAGTTCTTTCTCTCCTATGGGATAGTTTAATTCAGATGAGGTCATGATTCTGGAGAAAATCCCCACTGGATGAAGAGGGGACTTAGGTGACTTACGCTGTGATAGAATGGATCCCAAAGCGTAGTCGGAGGCATCCACCTCTAAGATGTATTGTAAGGAGGGATCTGGGAATTTAAGTATGGGAGCTGATGTGAAAGCCTTCTTTAGGTTTTTAAAAGCTAGGTCGGCTCCAATACTACATACAAAGGGAGTCTGTTTGCTTGTCAATGAGGTTAGTGGTTTAGCCAAACGAGAAAAATATTTTATAAATTTTCTATAGAAGTTGGAAAATCCAATAAAACATTGTACATCTTTGATGTTCTGAGGAATAGGCCATGATGTTATAGCCTCAATCTTTTTGTTTTCCATCTGTATACCTTTAGGGGATATGATATAACCTAAAAAGGATATAGTATCAGTATTAAAAATACACTTCTCAGATTTGGCGTAGAGAGAATTTTCTCTGAGTCTTTGCAGAACAATTTTGACATGTTCTATGTGTTGTTCTGTAGTCTTTGAATAAATGAGTATATCATCTAAATATACTATTAAACACACATCCAGGATGTCTCTGAAAAGGTCATTAATAAAACATTGAAATGTCGCTGGGGCGTTGCATAACCCGAACGGCATAACCGTATACTCGTACAACCCATACCTAGTATGGAAAGCAGTCAGCCATTCGTGCCCAGACTTTATTCTGATTAGATTATATGCGCCTCTAAGGTCAAGTTTGGTGAAGATTACAGCCCCCTGAAGTCGTTCTATTATCTCAGATATAAGAGGTAATGGATACCTGTTTTTCTTTGTATGGCGATTTAATTCCCTATAGTCGATTATAGGTCTTAATGTGTCGTCTTTGTTTCGTACAAAAAAACATACCTGCTCCAGCAGGAGAGGTTGAAGGTCTTATAAACCCTTTCCGTAGGTTGTCATCTAAATACTGTTTTAAATGTACCAACTCTGGTTCAGAGAGAGGATAGATATGCCCATAAGGTATGTCAACCCCTGGGAGTAACTCAATCGGGCAGTCGTATGGTCTGTGAGGTGGTAATTTTTCTGCCTCAACTTTGTTAAAAACATCTGAAAACTCAGAATAACAGTCAGGTACTGGGTGTTCTGCAACAGTGGTTTGGAGAATATGTGTGGAATGGTTACATGTCTTTAGACAGTGGTCAGATACAAAATTTATTTGTGAAGACTTCCAGACTATATGCGGTTCATGTGTTTGCAACCAATGTAACCCAAGAACTAATGGAAACAAGGGAGAGGCTATAACATCAAATGACACGTATTCCTTATGACCAGAACTGGTGGTCATTAGTAAAGGTATAGTGCGATGGGTGATAGGGCCAGAGGAAATAAATGAACCATCTATAACTCTGATAGCCAGTGAATCACATCTTTTTATTAAAGGTATATGGAACATTTCAGTGAAAGCCTTATCAATTAAATTGCCAAAAGTTCCTGAGTCAATAATGGCTCGTGTCGGGACTTTTCGGGTATGCCACTGTAAGGAAACAGAGATGTTACAATGAGAATTATGAGATGAGTGATGAACAGAAGTAAGGCACTTGGTATGTAGCTTACCCTTCTGTTTAGACAGACTGGAGCATTCCTTGACTGTATGGTTCTTGGAGGCACAATACAGACAAAGATTATTAGTTCTTCTTCTGTTCTTTTCCTCAGGGGAAAGAGGTCCTTTCGTGAAGGCGACCTCCATCGGCTCATCAGTACTGCGTTGGGTAGGTCCTGATGATGTTGGTGTGGTTGGTTTCCTCCAGGTATAATCTGAAAATCCTCTTTTGTGTCTTCTTTCACGTAAGCGACGGTCTATAGTGACAGCTTGTGTCATGAGCTCTTCTAAGGTGCTTGGTAGGGATCCCCTAGCGAGCTCATCCTTTATGGGGTCAGAGAGTCCATGGCGGAACTGAAAAAATAAAGCTGCTTCGTTCCAGAGTGTGTCTGGTGCCCATCTCTTAAAATCTGAAACATAATCTTCGGCTAGG
Organism: Bombina bombina; assembly: GCF_027579735.1. Taxonomy (NCBI): domain Eukaryota; kingdom Metazoa; phylum Chordata; class Amphibia; order Anura; family Bombinatoridae; genus Bombina; species Bombina bombina. The sequence goes on along the minus strand of NC_069499.1, from coordinate 399,346,532 downwards.
CGTTTGTTTTGCTTGAGTGCCCGGAGGGCAGTTTCAGCAGAACTCTGTTTGTTTTTATCTTCATAAAGAAATGACATTTTGTCAAAAAATGACTGGAGAGAATCCAGTACCGGATCGTTGGTCTCAAAGAAGTTAGTTGCCCAGGTCTTGGGTTCTCCTTTGAGATATGATATTACAGTTAGCACTTTAATGCGTTCTGTGGGATAGGTTTTTGGTTTCAGGGAGAAAAAAAGAAGGCAGGAATTTTTAAACTCCCTGAACTGGCTTCTTTCCCCTGAGAATCTTTCTGGGGGACAAACCTGGGGTTCAGGTTGTGAGTCTGAGGAGGAAGGCCTCTTGTCCACATGATCCCTAATCACGGTTCTTAAGTATTGATTCTCTGATTGGATCTCTCTAATTCCTTGAATGAGAATATCCATATTCTGAGTGAAATCACTTTGTTAGTGAGGTCTGCTAATTCCATTATAATTCCCACTTTCTAAGGCTTAGGATTATGTAATGCAGGAGCAGTATGTAGGGAATTAGTGTCTAGTTCCACTCAGTCTCACAAGTAACGGGGTTAGAAATAAGATAACCCCTATTCAGTTCATTGACTGAGGGCCCAAAAGCGAAAAAGCAGATTGGTAGTGTACAATGTTCACTGTAAAATATAGTTATGGGAGCAGAATTAGTCACCTTCTTATAACGAAATAGTTGATTCACAGAAGTTAGTATGCAGATATGATACAGTTGGTAAGTTGTGCACAAACATATAGCTGGTGTAAAACGGTTGTTTTATCAAACAATTACCTTCTATTTGAGAGATTACGGTAAACACAGGTAAGTAGCTTGAACAACATTACAACAGTTCAGGTAGGAGATATGACAAGTTTTACCTTGGTCTTTATGCTTGGTACCTGCAGATGAATAGTGCAGTCTGATTTTCCTAATCACCACTGTGAAGAGGGAGAGGTGTACCTCTGCAGGGAAGCTTGTGAGAGTGCAGCTGACAGGCTGCAGCGCAGGAGGCACGAAGGACGCTTGTGAGATGGTGACACAGCAGGACTGTGGTAGCTTCAGTAGAGGCCGCTGGAGGTTTGCACCGGAAGTGGATGCGTAGTTAGAGGTGAGCTAAATCGGCTCTTTTAGTTCTGAGGGTGAAACTGTAATACTTTACAAACAAGGCAAAAGGTAAATAAGCAGCAGATAGGAGTAAAGATGCCAAACACAGGTTAGTAACGTAGTACCAATAAAAGCACAAAACAGCAAAAAGTAATCCTTAATACTTATTGTAATCCAGGCTTAAGTGGAGAGTAGGGAAGATCCAGAAATCCTACCTACAAACAATCCTAAGCAAGGTGTGGTAGGAAGGAGGAGCCTTATATAGGCAGGTAACTTAAAAGTACAGGCCATAACCATGACACTCTTGATCCCCGTTTCCGAATGGCCTTTTTATTCTTTGGGGCAATGAAGGTCCCACTGGGGGTTTCCAGACTTGGGGTGCTTGGTTGTAATTGGTTCTCCCTAAAAAATGGGATGAAGGAGTATTGTGATTAATAGTGTTAACGTTTTCTTGGTTCCCCTGTAGTGACTTTGTCCTGTTATTATGTTCAAATTGTGTCCATATTCTCTGATCCGTGTCCCCAGTATAGTATTGATCTGGGTTCTTAATCTCTGGGGATATCCATGATCTACATTATGGGGAGTTCTATAATACTGATTTGTATGAAAGTCAGTGTATGGGGTCCTATCCTGTTGTAGTGTGTTATCATGATTAGAATGGTAGTTCGTATTACTCCCATTTCTGTTACCCAGAAAAGTTTTGGGGAGAGGCTTATCGTTTAGCCCCTCTAATTAATTCTATATATATATATGAATTATATGTTGACAATGACATCAATAGTTATACAAGAAAACTCTCACTGCAAAGATATTTTGCAGATAAAAAGATTAAAGATGACAAATTAAGGGCTATCACCACATATTCAATGGATTCCCATGTAAATGAGGGTTTCTTTCTATATGAACCTGAAATCCTAATAGAGGATCTGTATTCACTCTAATTTTAAACCAAGATCTTCGTTTATCCCCCAAATAACTGGCAGTAATAATAATCACATTGACATTTTTTTTAAATCTAATTTTGGAAGATTTGGAGAAATTATTTAAGAATCATAAAATAATAAGGTACAAACATAACCTGAATTCAGGTGAACGTAAAGCTTTTGGCCAGCTTGTCTAGTGACCCCAACTTGGGGTGAGAGGTAGTGTTGCAGGATATTCAGGATTATCTTGTGAAAGCAAATAGGATTCTGAATGATACTGACTATTATCAGACATTACAATTTGATCCTACTATGGTTTACCAGGATCCAGTGAAACCCCAGGGCCGGCCAATTATAGCGGGTATAGGGAGCCTCACGGGCTCCCTATCAGCATATATTGATTTCTTTTTACAGAAATTTGTTATTTCTTTACCATCTTATATTAAGAATTCATCCGACTTATTACTCAAACTTGAGAAAGTGTCAATAGACGAAGATAGTTGGTGGGTCACATGTGATGTTGGAGCGTTATACTCCAACATCAAACACGAATAAGGTATATCAGCAGTACTATTATCATTTCTATTTCTTATGTACCACTAATCATTTTTAATCCTTTATCTTTATTTTGTTGATATGCATCACTGTTTCACATATAATATATTGATACTAGTATACCTAGTTTCTAACAAGACATCATATTAGTTTGAGGTTTATCAAATATCTACATCTATATATGATTTTTTATGATAATTTATATGTAGATGTGTTAGGATTTATCTTGAAAGCACATCTTAACACACATATACGTAGATCACACATAATGTGGATCACTTTATCACAAATCATCACTAATGATATTTTTAAGTTTCACTATGTTTTGTGTAGGGAACATTGTAATGCAGTCCTGATTAGATATGTGCATGATCGAAAAATTAGTTTTGGTTTGTTTCGGATCGATTCGAATTCGGAAAACTTTGAATGAACTTTTTTTCGGATTCGTTTCGGATTCATTCGGATTCGAAAACTTCGGCTGGATTTGGTTCGATTCGGTTCGGTTCGGAAACTCGGAATTTCGGTATGTGTGCTGTGTATTAGACTAGTATTATGTACTGTATATTAGGTGTAACCCATAGCAGAGTGATATAACCTAATATACTGTACAATACTAGTGTAATCCATGGCCATCCGAATTTACCGAATAAATCCGAACTAATTCGGATTTATTCGGTAAATTCGGCAGTATTTTAATTTCCAAATTGATCCGAACCGAATTGTACATGTCTAGTCCTGATTATACTGCATCTCTAGACCCTGATACACTAGCTAGGACTGTCTTTTGCAGCACACATTATTTACATATATTTATTATCACATGATACACATCATTATATTTATATAACTATTATTATTTGTCACATTGATAGCATAAGTGTTCTATTATGGTCTTAGGGTATTGAACTCCTATACATATATTTAACAAGGGGTATTTGTTTTATCATTGCTAAATTTTAGTTATTTTATATATTTAATATTATTGTATGATTATATGTTATAGTACTGAAGGACACTACGCTCACTGGCCCCTAGTTATCAAGCCGTCAAGCTCAAATACACTGGAATTCCACAGCGTATTTGTGGCGAGCTGATTCGATTCTTACGTCACTCCAGATGTTCCGCACACAAGTTCGGCACAATCTGACTACTTTTGCTAGTTATCAAATGACTAGCAGGTACGCTCAGCACTTTTCCGGCCCAGCATACCTGGATCCCATAGGAATCAATGGGAATCTGACCATAGCGAAAGTTCATGTTTGCTGCTGCCCGACATCCCATTGATTCCTATGGGAAACGTCTGCACCTAACACCCTAACATGTACCTTGAGTCTAAACATCCCTAATCTGTCCCCCCCTACACCGCCGCAACTAAATACATTTATTACCCCCTAAACCGCCGCTCCTGGACCCCGCCGCAACTATAATAAATATGTTAACCCCTAAACCACCGCCACCTACATAATACCTATTAACCCCTATCCTGCCCCCCCTACACCGCCGCCACTATAATAAAATTATTAACCCCTAAACCTAAGTCTAACCCTAACACCCCCCTAACTTAAATATTAATAAAATACATCTAAATATTATAACTCTTATTAACTAAATTATTCCTATTTAAAACTAAATACTTACCTGTAAAATAAACCCTAAGATAGCTATAATATAAATAATAATTATATTGTAGCTATCTTAGGATTTATTTTTATTTTACAGGCAAATTTCAATTTATTTTAACTAGGTACAATAGCTATTAAAGAGTTATTAACTATTTAATAGCTACCTAGTTAAAATAAAGACAAATTTACCTGTAAAATAAAAACTAACCTAAGTTGTAATTACACCTATCACTACACTATCATTAACTAAATTATTCATATTTAAAACTAAATACTTACCTGTAAAATAGCTATTTTAGGATTTAGATTTATTTTACAGGTAAAATCAGCCAATCAGATTTTTCCTACCTTAATTCCGATTGGCTGATAGAATCCTATCAGCCAATCGGAATTCGAGGGACGCCATCTTGGATGACGTTACTTAAAGGAACCGTCATTCGTCGGGAAGTCATCGGTGGAAGAAGGTGGCTCAGCGTCGGCTCGTCTGAAGATGGCTCCGCTCCGGATGGATGAAGATTGAAGACGCCGCATGGATGATGACTTCAATCAGATGGAAGACTTCTTCATCGCCCCTTGGATGATGACTTCAATCGGATGGAAGACTTCTTCAGCGCCCCTTGGATGATGACTTTTGCTGATGTGTATGTCCTCTTCTGTTCCATCGGTGGTCGGCTGGCTGAAGACAGCTAAAGGTAGGATGATCTTCAGGGGGTAGTGTTAGGTTTATTTAAGGGGGGTTTGGGTTAGAGTAGGGGTATGTGGGTGGTGGGTTTTAATGTTGGGGGGGTTGTATTTTTATTTGACAGGCAAAAGAGCTGATTTCTTTGGGGCATGCCCCGCAAAAGGCCCTTTTAAGGGCTGGTAAGGTAATAGAGCTGTTAAAGAATAGGGTAGGGCATTTTTTTATTTTGGGGGGCTTTGTTATTTTATTAGGTGGGCTTAGATTAGGTGTAAGTAGTTTAAAATTGTTGTAATATTTTTGAAATGTTTGTAACTTTTTTTTGTAACTTAGTTTTTTTTATTTTTGGTACTTTAGTTAGTTTATTTAATTGTATTTAATTGTAGTTATTTGTAGGTAATTTATTTAATTAATTTAATGATAGTGTAGTGTTAGGTTTAATTGTAACTTAGGTTAGAATTTATTTTACAGGTAATTTTGTATTTCTTTTAGCTAGGTAGTTATGAAATAGTTAATAACTATTTAATAACTATTCTAACTAGCTAAAATAAATACAAAGTTACCTGTAAAATAAGTATAAATCCTAAAATAGCTACAATGTAATTATTAATTACATTGTAGCTATCTTAGGCCTAGATTTGGAGTTCGGCGGTAGCCGTCAAAACCAGCGTTAGAGGCTCCTAACGCTGGTTTTGGCCGCCCGCTGGTATTTGGAGTCAGTGATTAAAGGGTCTAACGCTCACTTTTCAGCCGCGACTTTTCCATACCGCAGATCCCCCTACGCCATTTGCATAGCCTATCTTTTCAATGGGATCTTTCTAACGCTGGTATTTAGAGTCGTTTCTGAAGTGAGCGTTAGAGCTCTAACGACAAGATTCCAGCCGCCTGAAAATAGCAGGAGTTAAGAGCTTTCTGGGCTAACGCCGGTTCATAAAGCTCTTAACTACTGTACCCTAAAGTACACTAACATCCATAAACTACCTATGTACCCCTAAACCGAGGTCCCCCCTCATCGCCGCCACTCGATTAAAATTTTTAACCCCTAATCTGCCGACCGCCACCTACGTTATACTTATGTACCCCTAATCTGCTGCCCCTAACCCCGCCGACCCCTGTATTACATTTATTAACCCCTAACCTGCCCCCCACAACGTCGCCGCCAGCTACTTAAAATAATTAACCCCTAATCTTCCGACCGCAAAGCGCCGCCACCTACGTTATCCCTATGTACCCCTAATCTGCTACCCCTAACACCGCCGACCCCTATATTATATTTATTAACCCCTAATCTGCCCCCCTCAACGTCGCCGACACCTGCCTACACTTATTAACCCCTAATCTGCCGAGCGGACCTGAGCGCTACTATAATAAAGTTATTAACCCCTAACCCGCCTCACTAACCCTATCATAAATAGTATTAACCCCTAATCTGCCCTCCCTAACATCGCCAACACCTAACTTCAATTATTAACCCCTAATCTGACGACCGGAGCTCACCGCTATTCTAATAAATTGATTAACCCCTAAAGCTAAGTCTAACCCTAACACTAACACCCCCCTAAGTTAAATATAATTTAAATCTAACGAAATTAATTAACTCTTATTAAATAAATGATTCCTATTTAAAGCTAAATACTTACCTGTAAAATAAATCCTAATATAGCTACAATATAAATTATAATTATATTATAGCTATTTTAGGATTAAAATATCAGCCAATCAGATTGAGCTCGCATTCTATTGGCTGTTCCGATCAGCCAATAGAATGCGAGCTCAATCTGATTGGCTGATTGGATCGGCCAATCGGATTGAACTAGATTCTGATTGGCTGATTCCATCAGCCAATCAGAAAATTCCTACCTTAATTCCGATTGGCTGATAGAATCCTATCAGCCAATCGGAATTCGAGGGACGCCATCTTGGATGACGTCCCTTAAAGGAACAGTCATTCGTCGTTCAGTCGTCGGTCCGGATGGATGTTCCGCACTGGAGGTCTTCAGGATCCTGCCGCTTCGCTCCGGATGGAAGACCATAGAAGATGCCGCCTGGATGATGACTTCAATCGGATGGAAGATCCTCTTCTGCCCCGCTTGGATGAAGACTTTGACCGGATCATGGACCTCTTCAGCCCCCGCTTGGGCTTGGATCAGGACATCGGAGGAGCTCTTCAGGACGGATCGGTGAACCTGGTATGGTGAAGACAAGGTAGGAAGATCTTCAGGGGCTTAGTGTTAGGTTTATTTAAGGGGGGTTTGGGTTAGATTAGGGGTATGTGGGTGGTGGGTTGTAATGTTGGGGGGGGGGTATTGTATTTATTCTTTTACAGGCAAAAGAGCTGAAATTCTTGGGGCATGCCCCGCAAAGGGCCCTGTTCAGGGCCGGTAAGGTAAAAGAGCTTGTAACTTTTTTAATTTAGAATAGGGTAGGGAATTTTTTATTTTGGGGGGCTTTGTTATTTTATTAGGGGGCTTAGAGTAGGTGTAATTAGTTTAAAATTGTTGTAATATTTTTCTTATGTTTGTAAATATTTTTTTATTTTCTGTAACTTAGTTCTTTTTTATTTTTTGTACTTTAGCTAGTTTATTTAATTGTATTTATTTGTAGGAATTGTGTTTAATTAATTTATTGATAGTGTAGTGTTAGGTTAATTGTAGGTAATTGTAGGTAGTTTATTTAATTAATTTATTGATAGGGTAGTGTTAGGTTTAATTATATCTTAGGTTAGGATTTATTTTACAGGTAAATTTGTTATTATTTTAACTAGGTAACTATTAAATAGTTCTTAACTATTTAATAGCTATTGTACCTGGTTAAAATAATTACAAAGTTGCCTGTAAAATAAATATTAATCCTAAAATAGCTATAATATAATTATAATTTATATTGTAGCTATATTAGGATTTATTTTACAGGTAAGTATTTAGCTTTAAATAGGAATCATTTATTTAATAAGAGTTAATTTATTTCGTTAGATAAAAATTATATTTAACTTAGGGGGGTGTTAGTGTTAGGGTTAGACTTAGCTTTAGGGGTTAATCAATTTATTAGAATAGCGGTGAGCTCCGGTCGGCAGATTAGGGGTTAATAATTGAAGTTAGGTGTCGGCGATGTTAGGGAGGGCAGATTAGGGGTTAATACTATTTATGATAGGGTTAGTGAGGCGGGTTAGGGGTTCATAACTTTATTATAGTAGCGCTCAGGTCCGCTCGGCAGATTAGGGGTTAATAAGTGTAGGCAGGTGTCGGCGACGTTGAGGGGGGCAGATTAGGGGTTAATAAATATAATATAGGGGTCGGCGATGTTAGGGCAGCAGATTAGGGGTACATAGGGATAACGTAGGTGGCGGCGGTTTACGGAGCGGAAGATTAGGGGTTAAAAAAAATATGCAGGGGTCAGCGATAGCGGGGGCGGCAGATTAGGGGTTAGTAAGTGTAAGGTTAGGGGTGTTTAGACTCGGGGTACATGTTAGAGTGTTAGGTGCAGACGTAGGAAGTGTTTCCCCATAGGAAACAATGGGGCTGCGTTAGGAGCTGAACGCTGCTTTTTTGCAGGTGTTAGGTTTTTTTTCAGCTCAAACAGCCCCATTGTTTCCTATGGGAGAATCGTGCACGAGCACGTTTTTGAGGCCGGCCGCGTCCGTAAGCAACTCTGGTATCGAGAGTTGCATTTGCGGTAAAAATGCTCTACGCTCCTTTTTTGGAGCCTAACGCAGCATTTGATTAAACTCTCGATACCAGAGTTAAATTTATGGTGCAGCCAGAAAAAAGCCCGCGGAGCGTTAACAGCCCTTTTACCGCCGAACTCCAAATCTAGGCCTTAGGGTTTATTTTAAAGGTAAGTATTTAGTTTTAAATAGGAATAATTTAGTTAATGATAGTGTAGTGATAGGTGTAATTGTAACTTAGGTTAGTTTTATTTTACAGGTAAATTTGTCTTTATTTTAACTAGGTAGTTATTAAATAGTTAATAACTATTTAATAGCTATTGTACCTAGTTAAAATAAATTGAAATTTGCCTGTAAAATAAAAATAAATCCTAAGATAGCTACAATATAATTATTATTTATATTGTAGCTATATTAGGGTTCATTTTAAAGGTAAGTATTTAGTTTTAAATAGGATTAATTTAGTTAATAAGAGTTATAATATTTAGATGTATTTAATTAATATTTAAGTTAGGGGGGTGTTAGGGTTAGGGTTAGACTTAGGTTTAGGGGTTAATAATTTTACTATAGTGGCGGCGGTGTAGGGGGGGCAGGATAGGGGTTAATAAATGTATTATAGGTGGCGACGGTGTAGGGGGGCAGATTAGGGGTTAATAAGTTTAATATAGGTGGCGGCGGGGTCCGGGAGTGGCGATTTAGGGGTTAAACAATTTATTTTGTTGCGGCGGGGTCCGGGATCGGTAAGGATAGGGGTTAATAAATTTATTATAAGTAGCGGCGGTATAGGGGGGGCAGGATAGGGGTTACTAGGTATAATGTAGGTGGCGGTGGGCTCCGGGAGCGACGGTTTAGGGGTTAATACATTTATTATAGTTGCGGCGGGGTCTAGGAGCAGCAGTTTAGGGGTTAATAAATTTATTTAGTTGCGGGGGGCTCCGGGGGCGCCGGTATAGGGGGTAGAACAATGTAGTTTAGTGGGGGTGCTTAGTGACAGGCTAGCAATAAAGCTGGGAAAAAGCCGAAGAGCAGCGAGATCGGATGAGTGATAACTATCACAGTCCGCTGCTCATCGCCCCGTACTTGGTGCGCGGCTTTTTGACAGCTTTATTGATAACTTTGGCGAGATTATTCAGGACCGCGGCGGCGATGGTAGGCGAGCTTAGGCGGACGTATTGGGCCGGTGAAGGCAGGTAAGTAGACACGTTGATAACTATGCACACAATTATCAGGAGTTATAATTTGAGATGTCCTCTTTATGCACTTTAGATCAGTTCTGACACATTTTAGCATATTAGCATATGGCCATTATAGTATTATGTTCTAACATTATAGCAGTTTCTATATATTGGCTCCCATATGAGAAAGCATTAATTATTGGATTGACTTTAGGAAGTGCATATCCAGTATTTCATTATTGATATAGGTTTAAGGATAACCGAGTAGGATCAGTAATTGCTTTGTGAGAATAAGTTTTCTTATGATCACTTGTTTTTTGTCACTATGATGTTAACTTTCATTTGTATATGTGTACCCTTGAGGAATACTCAAGGCAGGGTCGGCTCCAAGGGAGGGCATTAGGGGGCAATGCCCACCCAAATGAAATGCTGTGTCCCCTCAAAAAATATTGATATGATCATACGCTTTACAAATAATAAATAAAATAATGAATTGTTATGTAATGCAGCATGCTGGGGGCGGAGTTAGCTGCCAAACTGTGAGGTTGCATCACGCATCTGCAAGAAGCTCTGTGTCTTAACCTCTTATTTGGAATTGGAAGTTAATAAGAGACTTTTTGGACTTGTCTTTAACCCTATTAAGTTTACCTAACTTTCGTGAGTTACTCATTTTCTTAAACAATAGACCCTGATAAGAATATGATTGTATCATATAAATATAAGTCTATAAATTGTTACCAACTTCTATCGACGCCTTAAAAGTGCACTGTGATCTTAGGCCGGGCCTAAGATCACAGTGCACTTTTGAGGGTCAATAAAAGCTGGTAGCCATTTATAGACTTATATTTATATGATACAATCATATTCTTATAGGTTCACAGTACATAGGTTGTATTAAAGGGACATAATACCCAAATGTTTAAACACTTGAAAATGATGCAGCATAGCTGTTAAAAGCTGACTAGAAAAGATCTCCTGAACATCTCTATGTAAAAAAGAATGATATTTTACCTCAAAAGTTTCTCAGTAGCCACCTCCCATTGTAAAGGATTTCTAAGCAGAATATTAGTGTCTCTGTCCTGGGACAGCTTAGGGGATGAGCATTGTGCACTCTCATATTATTTCCCTATTCAGCTTACTATGAAATCTCATGAGAGTTAAGTCAAATCTCATGAGATCACAGTAAAAGAGTTCATGACCTCAGCACTGCTGATGCTGATGCTGATTGGCTGCTGTTCATTTCTTCATTTTTTTTTTTTTACCTGCAGCTGGGAGCAGCTGAGTATAACTTTTTACACAGAACTTACTCTGCTTAGCTGAGGAGATTGTGAGGTAAAATATCTTTTTTACATAGAGATGCTCAGGTGACATTTTCCTGTCAGCTTTTTACAGTTATACTGCATCAGTTTCAAGTGATTTAGCATATGAGTAGTATGTCCCTTTAAGTAGCCTGATATCCGTTAGTTATTGCAAAACAGATATAGCTAAATCTAATCTACAAAATTACAAGTACCTGAAAACCTAGTATCCTCACTGCTATTGCAAAGAAAGGGGTTAATTGCATTTGGGGTTTTGGGGTGCATGGCTTTTTAGGGGATTAAGATCATGGTGATTAAGGGGTTAATTGTTTTTAAGGAGCTATTGTACTGGGGGTCTCAAGTTTAATGGCTCTGTTTTAGTGCACTGCATAGGATTTAGACTACATTCTTTTACCTAGTGATTTAGCACAAATTCTCCAAATGTTAATAGTGGGGGATAAGCCAGTCAAAAGCTACACTTTCCTGCAGAATATGTAGGTCTGCTCTTATTTTGACTCTCATACATGCTTTGTAAATGCGTGCCCCCCCTTGTGAAAACAAAAAAAAAACATTTAATTCGTTCTGGAGCTGACCCTGGTTCCTTATACAATGCCAACCTCTTGTCCAGTCCATATGCGTGTCGTGCTCAAGTTACAGTCCAATGCCTGCACTGGGCCAGCAAAACAAGCAGTAGGGGAAGGAGCCCTTCTCATCCGACAGCAGCACAATAACTAAGGGAATGCTTCCACTTTACATAAACATGGCGGCCCTCAGAGGCGCACACCGGTTGTTGTATCACTTTAAGTCCCAAGCTTTTCTATTTACCATATTATACAGTGTTAACCGAGCTTTGACCCTGCTCTGTGCCTGCATTATATACCCACCAGGCAGGCAGGCAGCATTCGCTCTGAGCCTGTGACTGGCATAGCGGGTCACTCACGACCTTGCACATACAAAGCATGTGGTTTCCTGATGCTAATATATCTTCACGTCACGCATATTTTCTGTCGTTTACTAACATTACTAGCTGATTACATTAACCAGTAGTTTACTCTCTATATGCATTTGCTTGATATATCCACTATAGTCTCAGTGCAGTATGGATTAAAAATGCTTCTGTCAGATGCTTCTGTAGCGAGTGTATTTGAGTAGAAATGCCGATGTCACTCTCAGTGGTAATTGCACTGTCAATGTAGCATTATTTTATTTCTCTTGTAAGGGATGTCCCCTCACTCTGCTCTTATTTTGACTCTCATACATGCTTTGTAAAAAAAATGCATGCCCCCTTGTGAAAACTAAATGCCCCCTCATTTCATTCATTCTGGAATCGAGTCTGACTCAATGCCTCTCTCTCTTTAAATGTAATACCGATTAGGGTATTTAGTATGTCTAGGCTGTTATCATTTGACACGGGTTTTCGATGAACAATCAATGGCCAGTATCTCCTTTGACATATGTGTGGGCAGTTCCAAGATACCCGGATGTCTTTTGACAGAAGCCTTTTTCTTTCTTTTCTTTTTTTTCAGTGTCGGGTGAGACGCATTGAGATTTCCCACGGATTAACATTTGAGCACACAGACCCGCCACAGAAGGATCAACTATACAGCGGTTAGAAGGTTTTACCAGTGCAAGACGCACTTTGATAACACTGCACAATGTGCACTTAGTTTTGGCTATCACATTGTGAAATTTTGTATACAATATATGATAGATATGGATATTTTGACATTTTATTTCATTGTTTAAATAACACAGTGTTACTGGCTAGATCACTCTGTATGATTACCAGGGTTTCCATAGCAACTATGTTAATTGGATTGGATACATGATTCCTATCAATATCCCTCCAATCAGCTTCTTTCATGTGTTTTATATAGCAAGTGTATGTTCATTATTTTTATTCATTAGCCTGAGGAAACAGCCCCATAGAGGCTGAGAAACGCGTTGCTTATAATAAAGTATTTTTTATTTGTACACTTGCTGCTGTGTTTTATCTGGGGATATTCTTTATCCCTGAGTCTTTTTTGTGAACACTTTTTTGTTTGCTGAAACCTTTGATTTTTTAATTTTTATTGAGGTTTCAAATAATATAATCACATACATCCAATTTTAGAAGTAACATATTGCTAGCTGTTACATTGTAGAAATATCTTAACAATAAAAACAAAAATATTAAAACAGCATAAATGTTGGATCATGTATTAAAGGTAGAACCTCTTTTTTTTCAGAAGTTAACAAATAGAAAATGCTAAACAATCTTACTAAGTTTGGGAGAGAAGATAGGGTCAATATTATATTGTTTTGCAAAAATACTTACAATAAGGGAAGTTAAGGTGCGATATTCATAAGGTATAATTATGGTAGTATGTAATTATGAATGCTGTATTTTACAACTCTGGTTTTAGTTTTGTTAAAAAGTGAATAGGATTGCGGTATAGACTAGACAAACCGCTTGTTTAATCCTCCTGCAGTAGGAGGCTCATTAAGTGTTTAAGAGAAGACAGCAGGAGTGATAGATCATGGTGCATAGATGAAAACTATGATGCTTTAGGGCCTAACATACAGATGTATTGCACAGGTGGTATAGTTTTAGGTATAGCTCTTTCATAACTATTACATCTGCTCTACAGGGTGGTTGTTTGATATTAAAAGATTTATCTAAAGAGTCTGTAACTGCTTACCTATGATCTCTGTATAGGGTAGACTTAAGTAAGGTATGCCAAGATCTTTAAATCTGCGGCAGTCAGGGCAATAGATGAGTTTTAAAACAAGGCTTAAGTGAGACCAGGTCGAGGTATGACCGTTAGAAGTAGATCAACTATTATCTCTGATATGCCCTCTGTACGTATGGCACGTATCGTAAAAAGTCTTTAGTGACATTGTTAATGGAGTATGTGTTTGATAAACAGGGTCAAAACGCTCAGGAGATCCTGCTCCTATATTCAGTGCTACTCAATCTTAACTTAGTTTCCTCATTTCAGTGCACAACACTCCACACCGCCTCGGCCGCTGGCGGTGCAGCAGGGGGCCCAGCAATTTTACATATTGGAGTATGAGCCTTTAAACCTGTACTCTAGCCAAATAAGGATAGGGCAAAAGTTAATACAATCCCCTAAAGCAAATGTGTGATGTTAGGTTTGGCTTGATACAATGTTCTATTTAAAAGGTAGCAGGTAGGCTCTTCTATTTTGAAAAATACCCTTTAAGCAATGTTTATCTATATCTGCAGTTTTAGGTAACTAGCTGTACACATTAGCCTCTCTTATGCATTTAAATTGTAATGGGGGATAAAATATATCTAGGCACGCTTCGTACATAAAGGCTTGTATAGAAAATTTTTACATAAAAGTAGCTCAGATTTAGTACACAAGTTTTACGTGGGAAATAGTTAACTAACGGCTACATTTAGAGTTTTGTCGGTAACGACCCGCGTAGCTAACGCTGGCTTTTTTTTGGCCGCACCTTTTAAATACCGCTGGTATTTAGAGTTCACAGAAGGGCTGCGTTAGGCTCCAAAAAGGGAGCGTAGAGCATAATTTACCGCCACTGCAACTCTCGATACCAGCGGTGCTTACGGAAGCGGCCAACTTCAAAAACGTGCTCGTGCACGATATCCCCATAGGAAACAATGGGGCAGTTTGAGCTGAAAAAAAAACACCTGCAAAAAAGCAGCGTTAAGCTCCTAACGCAGCCCCATTGTTTCCTATGGGGAAACACTTCCTAAGTCTGCACCTAACACTCTAACATGAACCCCGAGTCTAAACACCCCTAACCTTACACTTATTAACCCCTAATCTGCCGCCCCCGCTATCGCTGACACCTGCATATTTTTTTAACCCCTAATATGCCGCTCCGTACACCGCTGCAACCTACATTATACCTATGTACCCCTAATCTGCTGCCCCTAACACCGCCGACCCCTATATTATGTTTATTAACCCCTAATCTGCCGCCCCCAACGTTGCCTCCACCTACCTACAATTATTAACCCCTAATCTACCCCTAAAGCTAAGTCTAACCCTAACACTAACACCCCCCTAACTTAAATATAATTTAAATCTAACGAAATAAATTAACTCTTATTAAATAAATTATTCCTATTTAAAGCTAAATACTTACCTGTAAAATAAACCCTAATATATCTACAATATAAATAATAATTATATTGTAGCTATTTTAGGATTAATATTTATTTTACAGGCAACTTTGTATTTATTTTAACCAGGTACAATAGCTATTAAATAGTTAATAACTATTTAATAGTTACCTAGTTAAAATAATTACAAAATTACCTGTAAAATAAATCCTAACCTAAGTTACAATTAAACCTAACACTATACTATCAATAAATTAATTAAATAAAATACCTACAATTACCTACAATTAAACCAAACACTACACTATCAATAAATTAATTAAATACAATACCTACAAATAAATACAATGAAATAAACTAACTAAAGTACAAAAAAGAAAAAAGAACTAAGTTACAAAAAATAAAAAAATATTTACAAACATTAGAAAAATATTACAACAATTTTAAACTAATTACACCTACTCTAAGCCCCCTAATAAAATAACAAAGACCCCCAAAATAAAAAAATGCCCTACCCTATTCTAAAATTAAAATAGAAAAGCTCTTTTACCTTACCAGCCCTGAAAAGGGCCCTTTGCGGGGCATGCCCCAAAGAATTCAGCTCTTTTGCCTGTAAAAAGAAAACATATAATACCCCCCCCCAACATTACAACCCACCACCCACATACCCCTAATCTAACCCAAACCCCCCTTAAATAAACCTAACACTAAGCCCCTGAAGATCTCCCTACCTTGTCTTCACCACTCCGGGTTCACCGATCGATCCAGAAGAGCCTCCGATGTCTTGATCCAAGCCCAAGCGGGGGGCTGAAGATGTCCATGATCCGACTGAAGTCTTCATCCAAGCGGGAGCTGAAGAGGTCCATGATTGGGCTGAAGTCTTCTATCAAGCGGCATCTTCAAACTTCTTTCTTCCGGATCCATGGTCATCCCGCCGACGCGGAACATCCATCTTCACCGATGACTTCCCGATGAATGATGGTTCCTTTAAGGGACAACATCCAAGATGGCGTCCCTCGAATTCCGATTGGCTGATAGGATTCTATCAGCCAATCGGAATTAAGGTAGGAAAATTCTGATTCGCTGATGGAATCAGCCAATCAGATTCATGTTCAATCTGATTGGCTGTTCCGATCAGCCAATAGAATGCGAGCTCAATCTGATTGGCTGATCGGATCAGCCAATCGGATTGAACTTGAATGTGATTGGCTGATTCCATCAGCCAATCAGAATTTTCCTACCTTAATTCCGATTGGCTGATAGAATCCTATAAGCCAATCGGAATTCGAGGGACGCCATCTTGGATCAAGACATCGGAGGCTCTTCTGGATCGATCGGTGAACCCGGCGTGGTGAAGACAAGGTAGGGAGATCTTCAGGGGCTTAGTGTTAGGTTTATTTAAGGGGGGTTTGGGTTAGATTAGGGGTATGTGGGTGGTGGGTTGTAATGTTGGGGGGGGTATTTTATGTTTTTTTTTACAGGCAAAAGAGCTGAATTCTTTGGGGCATGCCCCGCAAAGGGCCCTTTACAGGGCTGGTAAGGTAAAAGAGCTTTTCTATTTTAATTTTAGAATAGGGTAGGGCATTTTTTTATTTTGGGGGTCTTTGTTATTTTATTAGGGGGCTTAGAGTAGGTGTAATTAGTTTAAAATTGTTGTAATATTTTTCTAATGTTTGTAAATATTTTTTTATTTTTTGTAGCTTAGTTCTTTTTTATTTTTTGTACTTTAGTTAGTTTATTTCATTGTATTTATTTGTAGGTATTGTATTTAATTAATTTATTGATAGTGTAGTGTTAGGTTTAATTGTAGATAATTGTAGGTAGTTTATTTAATTTATTTATTGATAGTGTAGTGTTAGGTTTAATTGTAACTTAGGTTAGGATTTATTTTACAGGTAATTTTGTAATTATTTTAACTAGGTAGCCATTAAATAGTTATTAACTATTTAATAGCTATTGTACCTGGTTAAAATAATTACAAAGTTGCCTGTAAAATAAATATTAATCCTAAAATAGCTACAATATAATTATAATTTATATTGTAGCTATATTAGGGTTTATTTTACAGGTAAGTATTTAGCTTTAAATAGGAATAATTTATTTAATAAGAGTTAATTTATTTCGTTAGATTTAAATTATATTTAACTTAGGGGGGTGTTAGGGTTAGGGTTAGAATTAGCTTTAGGGGTTAAAAAATTTATTAGAGAAGCGGTGAGGTACGGTCGGCAGATTAGGGGTTAATGCTTGAAGTTAGGTGGCGGCGATGTTAGGGAAGGAAGATTAGGGGTTAATACAATTTATTATAGGGTTATTGAGGCGGGAGTGAGGCGGATTAGGGGTTAATACATTTATTATAGTGGCGGTGAGGTACGGTCGGCAGATTAGGGGTTAATAATTGTAGGTAGGTGGAGGCGACGTTGGGGGCGGCAGATTAGGGGTTAATAAATATAATATAGGGGTCGGCGGTGTTAGGGGCAGCAGATTAGGGGTACATAGGGATAATGTAGGTGGCGGCGGTATGCGGTCGGCAGATTAGGGGTTAAAAAAATTTAATAGCGTGGCGGCGATGTGGGGGGACCTCGGTTTAGGGGTACATAGGTAGTTTATGGGTGTTAGTGTACTTTAGAGCACAGTAGTTAGGAGCTTTATGAACCGGCGTTAGCCCAGAAAGCTCTTAACTCCTGTTTTTTTTCTGCGGCTGGAGTTTTGTCGTTAGAGTTCTAACGCTCACTTCAGACACGACTCTAAATACCGGCGTTAGAAAGATCCCATTGAAAAGATAGGATACGCAATTGACATAAGGGGATCTGCGGTATGGAAAAGTCGTGGCTGGAAAGTGAGCGTTAGACCCTTTTCTGACTGACTCCAAATACCAGCGGTAGCCCAAAACCAGCGTTAGGAGCCTCTAACGCTGGTTTTGACGGCTACCGCCAAACTCTAAATCTAGCCGTAAAGATATATACATTTAAAACGGAAAACTCATTTTAACTTAACAATATGCTTGGATAAGCTCCATTGGATAGAAAAAAAAGACCTTAGTCACAACTCAGTCAAACAACATATATAAGATAACTCTGACCAGATGCAAAAAATATGCTCAAACAATAGTCTGTGAGACCGCCTGGTAAATGCAATTTAGCTGAATCTGACGGTATCAGGTAAAGTTTGTCTAACAACAGGTTAAGTGTTAGAAAATAGGGCCGTCGTCGGCGCCAAAGGGAAGCTTGTCTTGTCCAAGGAGCCAGATCGCTCAGTAGGCCGCTTCTGGGAAACAACTCGGTGGGCTAAAGCTGTAAAGAGTAAGGAGGTAAGATCCATTTTGAGCCATTGGTGGAGTTGCGACATAGCTTCCTGCACTGTGCACTCCCATCTCACCACAGCCTCCATAATTTTCCCTGTGTACCCAACTAGGCTCTCTTTTATTTAATATGGGTGCGATCCGTTGTGCAATGGGTTGTAAAGCACTCAGCTTATAGTTAGAACTAGAGTGAGTTGGTCCTGCTGACCCCGGATAACCGGGGGGGGGAGATGCTACTGGTGTTCTTGCTAGGCCGCCTCTTATGATCCGCCGCCACCACCGATTGCGAGACTTTCAGTAAATTAAATTGGAAGTTTTTGGTAGCGTTGAACTTGGCAGATCTTCCTCATTCAGGGTAATCGTTTTTATGTAGGTAATGATGAGTATAAAGGAAGATAGCCAACGAGTAATTAGAGATCTATGCAGAGCTTCCTTATTTTGCGGCTTATCATGGCCGCCGCTTGAACACGCCCCCCCCGTTTGCTGAAACCTTTGGAATCAGTCAGCTGGGCGGCTGAGAAGCTCCAGCCTGTGGTTATTGCACCTGGGGGTGCTTAGAAATATG
This sequence comes from Bombina bombina, assembly GCF_027579735.1. Lineage (NCBI taxonomy): Eukaryota > Metazoa > Chordata > Amphibia > Anura > Bombinatoridae > Bombina > Bombina bombina. The sequence continues at coordinate 399,327,556 of NC_069499.1, read as the reverse complement.
TAAGTGTGCCCAATTCCTTTATACACACATTTTGTACAAAACTGTGCTGGGCTATGTTGGCTCTGTATCCCTCTTTCTAGGAACACTTTGGACCCCACAGGCGAGGATTTCCTCTTTGGATTTCCGGGTGCGCTTATTCAATTTGCTGGGCAACTGTGAGGTTTCAGTCTGCTTTCTGGCACCTTAGGTTTCAGTTTGTGAGTATATTTCTTGCATACTTATACCCACCGTGTGTTTGATATTAGGCCATTGGGCGCCTCTGTGTTCTTTTCTTCTAGATCAATCGTATCATCAGGATCCTGACCCTCCTATGACAGAGAGCTGACCATCACATCCTTTTGGAGCTATTTTCATTTTTTGGACACTATTGGTTGTATGGACTTTTATTTTATTTTTAGGTTAAAGGAATAATCTTATTCTATTAGATTCCTTATGAATGTTTTAGATTGATGTTGTTTTTTCATTGCAATATAATCATTAAGAGTGCCCCCTAGAGGATTGGTGTGTATTACACACTATATCTATTATTTTACATTTACACTAAAACCTAACATTACAAAAAATAAAAAACACTAAAATTACAAAAAATAAAAAAAACCTACCATTACATAAAATAACAAACGAAATGATCCAAAACAAAAAAATTATTCCTATTCTAATACCCTTTAAAAAAAAAACAAAAAAAAAACAACCTAATCTATAATAAACTACCAAGGGCCCTTAAAAGGGCCTTTTGTGGGCCCTTAAAAGGTCATTTTCTAGGGCATTGCCCTAAAGTTAACAGCTCTTTTGCTAAAAACAAAATCCAATATCCCCTAACAGTATACAAACCCCCACTCCCCAAACCCACAAAATAAAAATAAAGCAAAACCTAATCTACCCATTGCCCTGAAATGGGCATTGCCCTTAAAAGGGCATTCAGCTCTTTTGCTGCCCATTAAAAATAAAAAAAAAATCTATTCTAAAAAGAAAAACCCACCCAAAAACGAAAAAAAAAAATACACAAATTAGCAAACGAATTATCCAAAATAATAACAATTATAACTATTCTAATAGCCATTTAAAGAAAAAACCCACCCCAAAATAAAAAACCTAATCTATAATAAACTACCAATAGCGCTTAAAAGGGCCTTTTGTAGGGCATTGTCCTAAGTTAAGCAGTTCTTTTACCTGGAAAAAAAATACAAAGACCCACTAACATTACAAACACCCCAAACCCACAAAATAAAACAAAAACTATCTAAAAAATAATAATCTACCCATTGCCCTGAAAAGGGCATTTGTATGGGCATTGCCCTTACAAGGGTATTTAGCTCTTTTGCATTGCCCTCTTTTAAGAAAAGCCCAAACCCTAAACTAAAAAAAAAACAACCAAAAAAGTTATAAAAATCCTAACACTAACCCCTAAAAATCCACTTACAGTTGCTGAAGTCCCGCTTCAGCAACTGTAAGTGGATTTTTAGGCTCCATCTTCATCCAGGCAGCTCCACCTTCATTCAGGCAGCATCTTCTATTTTCACCCCGGCTGCGTCTTCTATCTTCATCCCGGGGGCGCGGAGCGGGTCCATCCTGAAGACATCCTTGAAGATTCAGTATACGGCGGCGGCCGTATGAAAAGGATGCTCTGCGCTGGACGTCTTAAGGACGCGCCGCGGGGATGAAGATAGAAGATGCCGCCGGGATGAAGATAGAAAATGCCGTCTGGATGAAGATGGAACCGCCTGGATCAAGATGGAGCAGCTGGGATGAAGATCCTTCAAGCTGGACTTCAGCAACTGTAAGTGGGGGTTAGTGTTAGGATTTTTAAACTTTTTTGGGTGTTTTTTTTTTAGTTTAGGGTTTGGGCTTTTCTTAAAAAGCTAAATGCCCTTTTCAGGGCAATGCCCATACAAATGCCCTTTTCAGGGCAATGGGTAGCTTAGGGTTTTGTTAGAGTTATTTTTTTTTATTTTGGGGGGTTATTTGGGTGGTGGGTTTTACTGTTGGGGGGTCTTTGTATTTTTTTACAGGTAAAAGAGCTGTTTAACTTAGGGCAATGCCCCACAAAAGACCCTTTTAAGGGCTATTGGTAGTTTATTGTAGGCTAGGTTTTTTTTTTTTTGGGTGGGCTTTTTTATTTTTATAGGGCTATTAGATAAGGTGTAATTCTTTTTTATTTTTGATCATTTCATTTGTTATTGTTCGTAATTTAGTGTTTGTTATCTTTTGTAATTTAGTATTTTTTATTTTTTGTAATTAGATACTTTGTAATATTTATAGTAGTTTCAGGATTTTTTTAAGGTGCATTTTAGTTGTCTTTAATTGATAGTTTAATTTTAGTTTAATAGCTATATTAGTTTAATTGTTAGATTAAACTTAGTTTATTTCTAATTTGACAGGTAAATTTTAATTTAATTTAAGATAGGGAAATTGTAATTTTAATATAAAGTTAGGGGGGCGTTAGGTTTAGGGGTTACTAGTTTATTGCAATGTGGGGGCGTTAGGTTTATGGGTTAAAGGGACAATGAACCCAAATGTTTTCGGTCGTGATTCAGATAGAACATGCAATTTTAAGCAACTTTCTAATTTACTCCTTTTATCAATTTTTCTTCGTTGTCTTGCTATCTTTATTGGAAAAAGAAAGTCCAGAACCTTGGAAAGCACTTGTTTATTGGTGGATGAATGTATCCACCAATCAGCAGGAACAACCTAGGTTGTTCACTAAAAGGGGCTGGCATCTAAACTTACATTCTTGCTTTTCAAATAAAGATACCAAGAGAATGAAGAACATTTGCTAATATGAGTAAATTAGAAAGTTGCTTAAAATTGCATGTTCTATCTGAATCAAAAAAGAAAAAATTTGGGTTCAGTGTCCCTTTAATAATTTAATTTAGTATATTTCATTGTGAGGGGCTTGCGGTTTAGGTGTTAATAGGTTTATTATAGTGGCGGCAGTGTAGGGGTTAATAACTTTAGTATAGTGGGGGCGATGTGGGCGGACGGCAGATTAGGGGTTAATAATATTGAAATAGTGTTTGCGATGCGGGAGGGCGGTGGTTTAGGGGTTAATAACTTTATCATTGTGGTGACGATGTCGGGAGCAGCGGAATAGGGGTTAATACATTTTATTAGTGGTGGCGATGTCGGGAGCGGCAGATTAGGGGTTAATAAATTTAATATAATGTTTGCGATGCGGGAGGGCCTCGGTTTAGGGGTTAATAGGTAGTTTATGAGTGTTTAGTGTACTTTGTAACACTTTAGTTATGAGTTTTATGTAACAGTTTTGTTGCGTAAAACTCATAACTACTGCTCTCAGATGGCGATACAGATCTTGTCGGTATAGGGTGTAATGCAAGCTTTTTAGCCTCACCGCAAAACTCATCATGGCAGCGCTATGGAAGTCCCATGAAAAAACATAATTTTTACGAGTGCGTGACTGACGTTGTGTTACAGGCTAAAATGCTTGCGGTACAGCTATACCGACAAGACTTGTAATAGCTGCGTTGCTGTTTTAATGCTGAAATTACCATTTTTTCAGCGTTAAAACCCAAACGCAAAACTTGTAATCTAGGTGACAGTTAGTGAGATTTCACTATTTCTGGTTAGTCTGCGTTTCAGACCAGGAAGGGTCTGAATTAACTACTCATCGTCAGGGGTCTTTGTTACCCCTTCTTCAGAGGCCTTGGCTGCCCCAGATTTTTCTTTCTTTGGTCCGTTGGAGGTTGCTTCTTTGTCTGGGCTGTATATTTAACAACTGGAGTAGTGTATCCAAAAGTCGACTTCAGCAACTTTGATAGCTGTTGGAGTAGTCAGCAAAACCAGGAATGGACCTTTCCAGAGAGGCTGCAGTGGCTTCTTTTGACCAATATGGAGTCACCTGCTGGAAGGGGTGTGCAGTCAAGTCCCATGGCAAAAGCTTAGAGAGAGAGGCATGTCTGTGGAGAGAATGTAATTGCTTTTGCAGTTTCAAAAGATAGGCAGTTAGTTGTACATGCCCCACCGCAAGGTCAGGCAGGTGTAAGGTGTTGGCACTATACAAAGGAGGTGGCCTACCAAACAATAGTTAATCTTGGGGCTTCACTGAATGCTGGCTCTGAGTTTGCACAGAGTATCACGTCCGAGAATAAGAATAAGAAAAGAATGGTCAGTTGTCAGGGGACCCATTTGCACAGTCTGTAGTTTGGACATGGGGTAAGTTTGGGGATTACCTTCAATTCCCATTATGGTCTCAGTGTCCATACTTTTAGGAATTGAGTGGTTAGTGAGGGTGGAGATCGTGGCCCCCGTGTCAACTAGGCACGAGTAGAGTTTACCTCAAGTAACTGTTGTGAATGGGGAGTTAGTTTAGCTGTTGGGTCCCTGGCATCCGTCAGGCTTAGTAGCCTTGGTTGCCATAGGTGTAATTGCTGCGGTAAGTATTTTGAGGAGGGTTATAGGGCTGAACTGCAGCTGGGTATGAATGATCTATGGCATGGCCTGGGTTAGTATTATAACTGTGGTCCTGTGGGTAGTCTGGGGCACTATTGTGCCTGCCAAGTCCACAGCCACGAGACTGTCTTGGGTTTGCATCTTGCTGGCTATTACGGTAAGGACAATCACGTTTAAAATTATCAGGATCACCGCACTGAAAGCATGATCAATCCTGGGGCTGTGATGATGAGCGCTGTCCACCTCTTCCTCTCTGCCCTTTTCATACCTGACTGAGTGAAAGCCGCAGCAAGAAGAGAAACCGTTTTGGTTTCTTTTTTCTTTGCTGTCAGATTCTTCTGCTCCCTCTTGTTGTATACATTCTTGGCAATTGCTAAAACAGCAGTCGGGCTCAGACGTCCCAAATCCTCCCTGATCAACAGTCGCCTCCGGATATCAAGGTGTACTGACTTTTAAACAATCCGATGATAAGGGAGTCTGAGCCGGTGCTGTTGTATCAATTCCTCCCCACACCCGCATAGCTTTTACCAAGCGTTGGTAGAAGTCAGCGGGATGTTCATCTAAACCCTGAACAACTGACGTGACATTCTGCCAGTTAACTGTCTTTCTGTCTGCATTTCTTATTCCTTCTAAGAGAGCCTGTTTCATAATACCTAATGCCCATCTATCATCCTCTTCATTTTTATCCCAATTAGGATCAGTAGTGAGGATGGTGGCGGTCAAACTAGCAACAGAATTGTGATGACCCCGGTTAAGAGTGTCTATGATTTCTAGGGCAATTCCTGTCTGGTGCAGGACTTCTAGTCTCTCGCCATTACACAAGGGAGTCTGAGCCTCAAGAAGGACATGTATGTCTGTCCATGAGGGACTGTGTGTATGGAATATAGTTTGAAATGTTTTTCTAGCACCCTCAGGATCTAAATTTTGGGGTTGTATTTTGTCAATTTATAAGGTCACTGGTGGTAAACGGGAAATGAACAAAATGTTCAGTTACACTACTACACTTGGGACAGGTATCACACGTAAGGGGGCTTGGAGTTTCTCTTCACTTTTAACTCTAGCAGCCTGGTTACATGTAATGACTCCCCGACTTCCAGATGGAGCAGGCTTTTTGGTTTTCAGCTTAATCTTTTTGTCTTTTTTAGGTATTTGTTCAGGCCTCGATTCTGGCTGATCAGTCTCCTGTTCAGCCTCTTCCTTAAAATCTATAAGGTTTTCCTCCTCCTGTAAACTATCAGGGGCAATTGAATAAGCCCTGGAGGAGGATGAGGAGGCAGTAGGTGACCAATGATCCAGGAATTGACGACCAGTCAATCTATTATGGTGGGGCAGCTGCAGAAGTTTTAGGCGCAAAGGCCCCCGAAGACATAACAGGTGGTGGGAGTGTGGCTGTGGGTGATATTTGCGGAGTAGTCCATCTGGCCAGGGCATATATCAACCAGTAGATTGCAGATGGCAATTAATTTAGAGAGCTCAAAGGACCCAAATCTCGGCCACCTTAATTTAGCCTCAAGGCCGAGAGTATAGGAGACCCAGATCTCTGTGCACAAAGTATAAAGTCTCTTTTTTAAATCTAGCAGTACTCAGTTTTCCCCAATTTTCATATATTTTAGCAAGGGGAGAGTCTTTGTCTACTTTAGACAGCCGGGATCCAATTATTATATCCCTGTTCCTTTATCTCTAATCAAGTCCCTGCAGTTACCAGACGTACACTTCCTCAACGTCCCTGCCTAGCGAGAGAGATTAGCACTATAGTCTCAAGTCACAATATGTCTTGGATAACTATTCCTGCCTCTGTAAAATCTCCTGTCACCCGAAACTTTATTTTATAGTGGGCTGGCACCCTAAGGGTGTTTAACTGCCAGACAGATGTCCCACTGATCCAATGTATACATAAAAACAGGGTAAAAGACCCACAACATATATTACACATACATGAACACAAAAGACAAGGGTAAAGACACTCACGGACCGGTCCAAGGGGTAGATTGTGTTCGTTTTTTGTGGTCTGTTCCTCAGGACATATTTATCGCACCCCGGGACTCCAAAGCCAACAAGATAAAACCGCCCACAGGTAAGCTACAGACCTGAATCAGATGGGTGTGCGCAGATGTTGGTTCCCAGCTGGGGAGGCACGTAAGGTTGACCTGAAGCACGTCCCACCAGAGTCGCCAGGTTGTCATGAGTGTGCGCTCGTATCACGTGAAGTAATGAGGCAACAGATCATGGTATTCAGCAGACAAAGGCTAACCTTAGGAGGGGTGATCTTTATTTCACTGTTGCAACAGTGACCCAACACAAACACAGCAACGCAGAACTAACACATTTTCATGTACATGCATTTTTATACTATTACAGTTCCTTTCAAAGCAGAAAGCCAATTGGCTGATAACAATTGGCTAATAAATCTCACGTGATTAGTGATTGCTAAAGAAAATAGGTTCTCTATGTTAAAATTAGGGAGATATGCTTTCTTGGAATATGGCCAAAGGCTAGTTGGCTAATGGATTGAGAAGTTATTACTGAACAGAGAAGCCTTGGATTTTACCTTGAGTTTCAGATATTTAGAAAACAATGTATGGAAGAAGTCAAAACTTAAGATGTACTGATACATACTTATTAGGCTAGAAGTAAGTTGTTACTCATACATCACTTATTAGGTCAGGAGTGAATAGTTTGGAAAAATACAAAAGTTAAAGAAAGGAAAATAATACACCTGCAGTATCAGGAGAATAATTCAGTAAGGGTACAATGTAAAGGGAAAAGAAGTTTTTGTTAAATAATGAAAAATAGAAAGATTTAGAAGGAAAAGTAAAATAGTAAAATAGTAGCTCATTACACTTTTGTGGAGTCATTTAGGTGTGTGGGTCTAATGGTTGTTGGTTCATTGTGAGGAAGCAGGCTATGCTTTGTGTTTTGACAAGATGCAACACTCTAACATTTAATATATAATGTGTCCCCAATATTTACTTTGTTCAATGTGGAAGAGGCAATAATTGCTCAGGATTGATGTGTTGATGCCACCGATCTGTCCCATTGGATACATTAAGATGAATGGAGGTATTATGATATGAGTATCCTATTGGATGATGAAGGTGTAGTACACATTATGCAAATCCCTCTTATGCCTTTTGATCCGGTGATCATTTCTTCACTTACGCCTAGATTTAGAGTTCTGTGTTAGCCGTCAAAACCAGCGTTAAGGGCTCCTAATGCTGCTTTTGACCGCCCGCTGGTATTTAGAGTCAGTCAGGAAAGGGTCTAACGCTCACTTTCCAGCCGCATCTTTTCCATACCTCAGATCCCCTTATGCCAATTGCGTATCCTATCTTTTCAATAGGATCTTCCTAACGCCGGTATTTAGAGTCTTGGCTGAAGTGAGCGTTAGAACTCTGACGACAAAACTCCAGCCGCAGAAAAAAGTCAGGAATTAAGAGCTTTCTGGGCTAACGCCAGTTTATAAAGCTCTTAACTACTGTGCTTTAAAGTACACTAACACCCATAAACTACCTATGTACCCCTAAACCGAGGCCCCCCCACATCGCCGCCACTCTAATAATTTTTTTTAACCCCTAATCTGCCGACTGCACACCGCCGCCACATACATTATCCCTATGTACCCCTAATCTGCTGCCCCTAAAATCGCCGACACCTACATAATATTTATTAACCCTTAATCTGACCCCCAACGTTGCCGCTACCTTACCTACACTTATTAACCCCTAATCTGCCGACCGGACCTCGCCGCCACTATAATAAATGTATTAACCCCTAAACCGCCTAACTCCTGCCTCAAAAACCCTATAATAAATAGTATTAACCCCTAATCTGCCCTCCCTAACATCTTTGACACCTAAATTCAAGTATTAACCCCTAATCTGCCGAACGGACCTCGCCGCTACTCTAATAAATGTATTAACCCCTAAAGCTAAGTCTAATCCTAACACTAACACCCTCCTAAATTAAATATAATTTTTATCGAACTAAATAAATTCAATCTTATTAAATAAATTATTCCTATTTAAAGCTAAATACTTACCTGTAAAATAAATCCTAATATAGCTACATTATAACGAATAATTATATTGTAGCTATTTTAGGATTTATATTTATTTTACAGGCAACTTTGTATTTATTTTAACTAGGTACAATAGCTATTAAATAGTTATTAACTATTTAATAGCTACCTAGTTAAAATAATAACAAAATTACCTGTAAAATAAATCCTAACCTAAGTTACAATTAAACCTAACACTACACTATCAATAAATAAATTAACTAAACTACCTACAATTACCTACAATTAAATCAACTAAACTAAATTACAAAAACAAACACTAAATTACAAAAAAATAAAAAAAGATTACAAGAATTTTAAACTAATTACACCTACTCTAAGCCCCCTAAAAAAATAACAAAGCCCCCCAAAATAAAAAAAATGCCCTACCCTATTCTAAAATAAAAAGTTAACAACTCTATTACCTTACCAGCCCTTAAAAGGGCTTTTTGCGGGGCATGCCCCAAAGAAATCAGCTCTTTTGCCTGTAAAAAAAAACATACAATACCCCCCCCCAACATTACAACCCACATACCCCTAATCTAACCCAAACCCCCCTTAAAAAACCTAACACTAAGCCCCTGAAGATCTCCCTACCTTGTATTCACCCAGCCGGGTATCACCGATCCGTCCAGAAGAGGTCCTCCAGAGCAGTGATTTTTAACCTTTTTTTGCAGTGGCACACTTTTTTACATTAAAAAATCCCGTGGCACACCACCATCCCAAAATTTAAAAAAAATCCCACATTGTAGCCTAATACAGCATATATATATATACAAATACACACAAACACACACATACTGTATGTATTGTGCTGTTATGCCATGCCTCCTACAAACTACCCCTGCACTGGGAGTAAAAAAAAAGCAAAGTTTAAAAAATATGTCACACTGTTGTCAGTCTGCCGTGGCACACCTGAGGATCTCTCACGCCACACTAGTGTGCCACGACACACTGGTTGAAAAACACTGCTCCAGAGGGTCCGAAGTCTTCATCCTATCTGGCCAGAAGAGGTCCTCCAGAGGCTCGGAAGTCTTCATCCAGGCGGCATCTTCTATCTTCTTCCATCCGGAGCGGGTCCATCTTGAAGCAGCCGGCGCGGATCCATCCTCTTCTAACGATGTCCTAAGTCCAAATGAAGGTTCCTTTAAATGACGTCATCCAAGATGGCGTCCCTCGAATTCCGATTGGCTGATAGGATTCTATCAGCCAATCGGAATTAAGGTAGGAAAAATCTGATTGGCTGATTGAATCAGCCAATCAGATTCAAGTTCATTTATTATAGTGGCGGCAAGGTCCGGTCGGCAGATTAAGGGTTAATAAGTGTAGGTAAGGTAGCGGCGACGTTGGGGGGGCAGATAAGGGGTTAATAAATATAATATAGGGGTCGGCGGTGTTAGGGGCAGCAGATTAGGAGTACATAGGTATAATGTAGATGGCGGCGGTGTACGGAGCGGCAGATTAGGGGTTAATAATAATATGCAGGGGTCAGCGATAGCGGGGGCGGCAGATTAGGGGTTAATAAGTGTAAGGTTAGGGGTGTTTAGACTCGGGGTTCATGTTAGGGTGTTAGGTGCAGACTTAGGAAGTGTTTCCCCATAGGAAATAATGGGGCTGCGTTAGGAGCTGAACGCTGCTTTTTTGCAGGTGTTAGGTTTTTTTTTTAGCTCAAACTGCCCCATTGTTTCCTATGGGGGAATTGTGCACAAGCACTTTTTTCCAGCTGGCCGCAACGCTGGTATTTAGAGTTGAAGTGGCGGTAAATATGCCTTTACGCTCCCTTTTTGGAGCCTAACGCAGCCCTTCAGAGAACTCTAAATTCCAGCGTTATTTAAAAGGTGCGGAGGAAAAAAAACACGCTTAGCTAACGCACCCCTTTGGCCACAAAACTCTAAATCTAGGTGTTAGTGAATATGATTTAAGTGGTAAGCAAATTATTTATGTTATAAGAAGATAATTTTGTTTGGTAATCCATAATTATATGGTAAACGGTAGACACAACCTTACCTTTGCTTACAGGGGCTAATTTTTATTCCCTTATATTGATAGTTACATTAATATTGTCTGTAGCCACATTGAACACAGTTTATGGGTTTGCATGATCATAGATTGTTTTTTAAGTTATTTTTTTTAATCACTTGTCTCTGTATCAATTTTGGTAACGCAGCAGTTTTCATGTGTACTGTTATGAGACTTGGCTGCAGATGGGTGAGCCTTTTTCACAGCAAGCTATGGTGGGGAAAGCTTTATAACCACGATTAGGTGGATGTGAATCTTTCAACCCCTGAAAGATAATATTATTATTATTATTATTATTATTATTATCGGTTATTTGTAGAGCGCCAACAGATTCCACAGTGCTATAAACAAATGCGGAGTACAACAAAACAATTATATGAATCAAATGGGTGGAGGGCCCTGCCATGAGTTGCACTGTTGTAGTCAGCTCTTAAGAAGGTAATCTACAAACAGCTGGACTCTTAGGCTTACATGCTGAGGGGGTTCAGGGGATAGCGATAGAGGAGAGGAACTGGTATAAAGAAAGGTTAGCGTAGGTTGTATGCATCCCTGAACAGTAGAGTCTTTAGAGAGCGCTTGAAGCTTTCAAAACTAGGGGAGAGACTTGTGGAGCAAGGCAGAGAGTTCCACAAGATGGGAGCCAGTCTGGAGAAGTCCTGTAAACGGGAGTGTGATGAGATAACAAGAAAAGAGGAGAGTAGGAGGTCATGAGCAGAGCGAAGGGGGTGGGAGGGAGAGTATCTGGAGACAAGGTCTGAGATATAGGGGGGAGCAGTGCAGTTGAGGGCTTTGTATGTCAGAGTGAGAATTTTGTGTTTGATCCTAGAGGAAGCCAGTGAATGGATTGGCAGAGAGGTGCAGCAGATGAAGAGCAAGGTGTAAGGAAGATGAGCCTGGCAGAGGCATTCATTATTGATTGTAAAAGAGCTAGGCGGCAGGTGGGGAGACCAGAGAGGACAGAATTGCAGTAATCGAGGCGGAAAAGGATGAGAGAGTGAATTAAAATCTTAGTTGTGTCTTATGTAAGGAAGTGTCTAATTTTAGAGATGTTTTTAAAGGGACACTGAACCCAAATTTTTTCTTTTGTGATTCAGATAGAGCATGCAATTTTAAGCAACTTTCTAATTTACTCCTATTATCAAATTTTCTTCATTCTCTTGGTATGTTTATTTGAAATACAAGAATTTAAGTTTAGATGCCGGCCCATTTTTGGTGAACAACCTGGGTTGTCCTTGCTGATTGGACAGCACCAATAAACAAATGCTGTCCATGGTTCTGAACCACAAATTTGCTGGCTCCTTAGCTTAGATGCCTTCTTCTTCAAATAAAGATATTAAGAGAACGAAGAAAAATTGATAATAGAAGTAAATTATAAAGTTGCTTAAAATTGCATGCTCTATCTGAATAACGAAAGAAAAAAAATTGGGTTCAGTATCCCTTTAAGGTGGAAGCGGCAGGCTTTAGCCAAGGACTGAATGTGAGGAGTGAAAGAAAGATCTGAGTCAAATGTGACCCCAAAACATTGGGCATGCGGTGTAGGGGCAATGATGGAGTTGTCGACAGTTATAGAGAGATTGGGGGTGGAGATTTTGAAAGAAGGGGGGAAAATAAGGAGCTCAGTTTTTGAGAGATTTAGCTTGAGGTAGTGAGAGGACATCCAGGAAGAGATGTGAGAAAGACAGTGACACGGGTTAGCAAGGAAGGAGATAGGTCTGCTGCAGATAAGTAGATTTGGGTGTCGTCGGCATACAAATGATATTGGAAACCATGGGACTTTATTAGGGAACCTTGTGATGACATGTAGATTGAGAAGAGAAGGGGACCGAGGACAGAGCCTTGAGGTACTCCGACAGAAAGTGGTGACGGGGCAGAGGAGGCCCCAGAGAAGGCTACACTAAAGGTACGGTTTGACAGGTAGGAAGAGAGCCACAAGAGGGCTGTGTCACAGATGCCAAAGGATTGGAGGGTTTGGAGCAAAAGAGGGTGGTCAACAGTGTCAAAGGCTGCGGATAGATCAAGGAGGATAAGCAGAGAAAAGTGGCCTTTTGATTTTGCTGTAAGTAGGTCGTTGGTAATCTTAACAATTGCTATCTCTGATGGGGACGAGATCCAGATTGGAGTGGGTCAAGGAGGGAGTTTGATGTAAGGAAATGGGATAGGCGTGCATATACTAGTTTTTCAAGAAGCTTTGAGGCAAGAGAGAGGAGGGAAATAGAGCGGTAGTTGGATGGGGAGGTAGGATCAAGGGAAGGTTTTTTGAGGATAGAGGGAGAGGTTAAAAATGTGTGTGAGTATAGGGGTAATGGTAGCAGAGAGGGAGGGGAGTAGCTGTGAGGGGATAGGGTCAAGGGGACAGGTAGTGAGGTGAGAGGGCAATATAAGTGCCGAAACTTCTTCCTCAGTAAGAGGGGAGAATGAGCTAAGTTTAAGGTTATGTGGGTTGTGGTTTATTGAGAGCATTTGAGGGGGTGAGAGAATGGAATTATGTTGAGAGCTGATTTCGTTTCTGATGGAGTCGATTTTGTAAATGAAGTGGCTGACAAAGTCTTGAGCTAACAGAGAAGTTGTATTAGGAGGTGGGGGAGGGCAGAGAAGAGTATTGAAAGTGGAGAACAGACGTTTTGGGTTTAAAGAAAGATTAGAGATAAGAGTAGAGAAATAGTGTTGCTCATGGAGATTAAGGGCAGAATAGTTGGTGTTCAAGATGAATTTGTAATGAAGAAAATCAGCTGAACTCCGAAATTTTCTCCAGTGCCGCTCAGCAGTACGGGAACATCTGCGTAGGTACCATGTCAGAGGAGTATGCCAAGGCTGAGAAGGGGTGTGTGATTTCCGAGCTATGGTAAGGGGGGCCAGATTGTCAAGAATTGATGTAAGGGTGGAATTATAGTGGCAGATGGATTGGTCAGGACAGGAAAAAGAGGAGAAGGATGAGAGAAGAGGTTCGAGGGAATAAGCAAGCTGTTGCTAATCTAATGACATAATGCTTCTGTGAAGTTTGGTGTGAGGAGTAGAAGGAGGGAGAGTTTTAGGGAGCGATGATATGTTGCAAGCAAGGAGATGGTGGTCAGAAAGAGGAAAGGGGGAGTTCGTGAAGTTTGAGAGAGTGCATCAATAGCTAAAGATCAGGTCAAGGGAGTGACTGTCTGTGTGAGTGGGAGAATCAGTCCATTGTGACAAACCAAAAGAGGAAGTGAGCTGCAGAAGTTGTTTTGCAGATGAGGCAGTGGGATTGTCAAGAGGGATGTTGAAGTTGCCAAGAATGAGGGCAGGGGTGTCTGAAGAAAGGAAATAAGGTAGCCAGGCAGCCAAGTGATCTAGAAAATGAGTTGAGGAGCCAGGGGGTCGGTATATGACTGTAACATGTATAGAGAGAGGAGAGAATAAGTGAATCACGTGGGTTTTGAATGAGGAAAATGTGAGGGAAGAGATGGGTTGTGTTTGTTGAAAGGTGCAATGAGAGGAAAGTAAAATACCTACACCACCTCGTTGTCTATTACCAGACCTAGGAGTGTGGCTGAAGTGGAGACCCCCATGTGACAGAGCAGCAGTGGATGCTGTGTCTAGGGGAGAGAGCCAGGTTTCTGTTAGGGCCAGAAGGTTGAGGGAGCGAGAGATAAAGAGGTCATGTATAGAAGTGAGCTTGTTGCAAACAAAGTGAGAGTTCCAGAGTGCACAAGTGAAAGGGGTAGTGGCTTTTGATGCAAGAGGAATGTGAGTAAGGTTGGCAGAGTTTTGTTTTCTGAGTCTATGGGACGGTACACATGGATGTGCATGGCTAGGCAGTTGTTGGGGACCAGGATTAGGAGATATGTCACCAGCAGTTAGTAAAAGCAAGAGGGAGAGTGACATGAGATGAGATACAGATTTGTAGTTATGAGACTGTTTTTGAGATGAGGTGCAGGTGGGAGAGAGAGTGTTTAGGAATAGGTAAAGTTCATGAGTACAAAAGTAAGGTGAGTTTAAGAGAGATGGGCTAATGAACAGTAAAGGTGGAGAGGGAGAAGGAGTAATTGAATAATGTATTTTGTTATAGAGACAAGAGGCAGCAAAAAGGAATGTGAATATATTGAGCATTTTTACAAAAGTGGGAACCAATTAATCTCATAAGACACAGTATTACAGTAGCAGTTGCATAAGGAAACAATGAGGTAGATAAAACATAATATTACAAAAGTACTTGCCTTGTGTCTTGCCCCTTGCCCAATCCTTGTTCAATTCTTGTATAATTCTATTGTTAATGCCTCACTTCAAAAATGTGAACATATGCTATTGTTACAATGTACACTGCCCAGGCAATGCACACCTGTGCAATGCACCTCCCAAACTAGTGTGAAATATATGCAGGCAGGGCAGTCACCTGAGTCCACTAAATTTAGTTGATTGCTAATCAAAGACAATTTCAAAGGCCAATTGGAGTTAGATTCTGGTCTGGTCAGGGTGAGATGTTAAGTAAACAGACAATAAAATTTGGAGGAGGTTAAAGCTATGGCAGCTATAAATTGGAGAATAATAGCAAGTATTGATAAGGATTGAAAATCACATGGCAATTAACAAAACATTAGAAGTAAGACATTGGATAATAGTACATCAAATGTAGGACTAAATTAACAACCTAAAATCATTTGCTCTATATACATATACACATACCATAAGAGAGTTACAAGAAAGGAAAAAACACCAGAGTGCAGTGAATACTTTTCAGATTGACAGGGACTCTATTCACGTACCATAAGAGAGTTACAAAACAGATGTAAAAACATCAGAGTGCAGTGAATACTTTGCAGATTGACAGGGACTCTATTCACGTACCATAAGAGAGTTACAAAACAGAGGTAAAAACATCAGAGTGCAGTGAATACTTTGCAGATTGACAGGGACTCTATTCACGTACCGTAAGAGAGTTACAAGAAAGTAAAAAACACCAGAGTGCAGTGAATACTTTGCAGATTTACAGGGACTCTTTTCACGTACCTGAAAGCGGAAGAGAGAGAGAGTAGGGTTAACTTGATGTAGTGTGCATTTCTTCAGCAGATGTCAATAGGCAGCATTTTGTCTTAATAAGCAGCACTGTGGTGAGTACTGAGTATAATTCTTGTATAATTCTATTGTTAATGCCTCACTTATAAAATGTTCACTTTGAAAATGTGAACATATGATATTGTTACAATGTACACTGCCCAGGCAATGCACCCCTGTGCATGCCTCTTTATGTTTATTATCTTTTTATACACGGTCATGTTAGGCCTGTTTGTTTATTTTGAAATATGCTTCCCATTGAATGTCGCATTACACTTAGTAGGGCTAGGTCTTTATGATCCAATACATCGAAGTGGGCGTGCATATATACATAGATTGAGAATTTGGCCGGTTTTAATACACATGTGTTTATCTAATAAGAATGAAAGGTTTAATCATAAATAATTAGGTTAATAGCGTCTAGCCCAACAGATACTTTCTAAAGACATATATATCATTTGTTTGAGAGTAAGCCACAGTTGTTGAACACATAACAATGGTTTGATGGCTCTATATGATAATGCATAATCAGGTTAAATTAGATTCCTCATAACACTGTTTTACACATCAGGACTTATAACATACACATAATTTTAATTATTTTGATTCACAGATGTAAGCAATCACTGATGCTTTTTGTATTTATTTATATGATTATTTACGTGTATCTCCATAGTAATTATGATGGTGTCACTTCCTGAGGGTGGGGTTTCATGCTTTATAAGCTTGTAATTTGTGTTGCTCCTGTTTGTCTGATGAAGGGGAGTGTTTGATCCCCAACACGTCCCTGTTTGGAATAAATCATCCACTTTTGAGAAAGTCCAGTGAGTGCGAATCCTCATTACAGTGTATATTTCCTAAGTTTCTGTCACCCTGGCATGCTGCATTTGAGGTGAGAGTGCAAATCTTGCTTGTTTTATAAATATATACTGTATATATATATATATATATATATATATATATATATATAAACAGTATATATATATATATATATATATATATATATATATATATATATATATATATATATATATATATACAGGGAGTGCAGAATTATTAGGCAAATTAGTATTTTGACCACATCATCCTCTTTATGCATGTTGTCTTACGCCAAGCTGTATAGGCTCGAAAGCCTACTACCAATTAAGCATATTAGGTGATGTGCATCTCTGTAATGAGAAGGGGTGTGGTCTAATGACATCAACACCCTATATCAGGTGTGCATAATTATTAGGCAACTTCCTTTCCTTTGGCAAAATGGGTCAAAAGAAGGACTTGACAGGCTCAGAAAAGTCAAAAATAGTGAGATATCTTGCAGTGGGATGCAGCACTCTTAAAATTGCAAAGCTTCTGAAGCGTGATCATCGAACAATCAAGCGTTTCATTCAAAATAGTCAACAGGGTCGCAAGAAGCGTGTGGAAAAACCAAGGCGCAAAATAACTGCCCATGAACTGAGAAAAGTCAAGCGTGCAGCTGCCAAGATGCCACTTGCCACCAGTTTGGCCATATTTCAGAGCTGCAACATCACTGGAGTGCCCAAAAGCACAAGGAGTGCAATACTCAGAGACATGGCCAAGGTAAGAAAGGCTGAAAGATGACCACCACTGAACAAGACACACAAGCTGAAACGTCAAGACTGGGCCAAGAAATATCTCAAGGTTTCTAAGGTTTTATGGACTGATGAAATGAGAGTGAGTCTTGATGGGCCGGATGGATGGGCCCGTGGCTGGATTGGTAAAGGGCAGAGAGCTCCAGTCTGACTCAGACGCCAGCAAGGTGGAGGTGGAGTACTGGTTTGGGCTGGTATCATCAAAGATGAGCTTGTGGGGCCTTTTCGGGTTGAGGATGGAGTCAAGCTCAACTCCCAGTCCTACTGCCAGTTTCTGGAAGACACCTTCTTCAAGCAGTGGTACAGGAAGAAGTCTGCATCCTTCAAGAAAAACATGATTTTCATGCAGGACAATGCTCCATCACACGCGTCCAAGTACTCCACAGCGTGGCTGGCAAGAAAGGGTATAAAAGAAGAAAATCTAATGACATGGCCTCCTTGTTCACCTGATCTGAACCCCATTGAGAACCTGTGGTCCATCATCAAATGTGAGATTTACAAGGAGGGAAAACAGTACACCTCTCTGAACAGTGTCTGGGAGGCTGTGGCTGCTGCTGCACGCAATGTTGATGGTGAACAGATCAAAACACTGACAGAATCCATGGATGGCAGGCTTTTGAGTGTCCTTGCAAAGAAAGGTGGCTATATTGGTCACTGATTTGTTTTTGTTTTGTTTTTGAATGTCAGAAATGTATATTTGTGAATATTGAGATGTTATATTGGTTTCACTGGTAAAAATAAATAATTGAAATCGGTATATATTTGTTTTTTGTTAAGTTGCATAATAATTATGCACAGTAATAGTCACCTGCACACACAGATATCCCCCTAAAATAGCTATAACTAAAAACAAACTAAAAACTACTTCCAAAACTATTCAGCTTTGATATTAATGAGTTTTTTGGGTTCATTGAGAACATGGTTGTTGTTCAATAATAAAATGAATCCTCAAAAATACAACTTGCCTAATAATTCTGCACTCCCTGTATATATATATATAAAAATATAAATATATATATATAAACCAGATTTACCTAATAGCGCTAGACAGCAACAGATGGATCACAAAAAAGAGACAAAGAACACCTTAAACACAATATCTAGTTAGCATCCCAAAACCTCAGGGAAAAGAATCAAACAATCCTTTAAAGCCAAAAATTGTTCAACAACTCAAGATTGAAGTAAACGCTTCACGGTCCAAAGTTTAGTGTTATATGGTCACTTATATCCTCAACTGGTATTAAAGGGATACTAGCCCAATTTTTTAATTAATGATTCAGCATGCAATTTTAAACAACTTTTTCATTTACTCCTATTATCATTTTTTTCATTCTCTTGCTATCTTTATTTAAAAAGCAGGAACGTAAAGGTTAGGAGCCTGCTCATTTTTGGTTCAGAACCTGGGTTATGCTTGCTTATTGGTCACGAAACAAAAAAGTTGCACAAAACACATAAAAAATACATAAAAAAATACACCTATACACTCATAATAACAAGATCTAATAAAAATTATAAAAAAAAAATATTGCACAAAAGTTAAAAAGGCTCAAAGATATGAGCAGCCAAAGGTCTTTAACATAGAGATACATGCATATACATCTCTAAAAATGTATATGTATATACACATATAAAAACATAAATACATATGTACAAATATATAGAAGCGCATTGGAGCCCTTTGAACCAGGTCACTAAGCCATTAAGCAGTAGGTCTGAGTACTAATAAAACCGTAACTTTACTGCTTCAGTCATTCTTAGAATTACATTTAAACAGATTCATATTTGATATTTTTACATTTGCTCCAGTTTGTAAACAAAGTTTGAACATATTGGATTAACCAAATATTGCTTTTATGGAGACACCTGCTGGTTAAATAGGACAGAGATTTAAAAAAACAGATGCATTAGTTCCCTTATTGGCATAAGAACAACAGGGATGTTATTATCCTGCTTATTTTTCTTGCTAGATCATTGCAAACTTTTCTTTTAAACCACAACCATTTGTCCATGTATTATTAAATGTTATCTTTGCATGATTTTCTTTGGCTAATGCTTTTGATCATATTCAGTTTAAAATAAATCAAATAAAAAAATCTCTTAGTCTAAAACACATTTAACATTTTAAAATGCTTGCAAAAAAGGTTTTAGGTACAAAAACTTTACAAAATGTTTGTGTTTGTTAGGACATAACCCCCCCCCCCCCCCCACACACACACACACACACACACACACACACTAGACCATTTGGTGCTTTTGTGGTGAAAAAATGAGGAGCCTGGCCTGTTAGAGAGTGAGGAGTGAGACGGGTCCAGTGACAGTGGCTGGGTATGTGCAAGAGAGAGAAGTAACTGGGGCCCAGAGGGTTAAATGGGTCGACCAGTGAGACAGAGTGGTGTGCTTAGGGCTCAGTCTATTAGTGAGGCTGGGCTTGTGGTTCAAAGGAACTCAGCATCTGGTAGGAAGTAAGTATATATTTGAATGGACTCCAACCAGTAGCAATGGCTGGGCCAGAAAAAGAGAAAGGAGGGAAAGGGATTCAGGCTCCTATAATGGTTGGACTAGTACCAGGGATTGTGTGAGAGGTCTAGCTGGTAGCAGAACATTGGCTGGCCCATTGGGTTTCAGGGTACCAGGAACCAGACAGAGATGTAAAATGCTAAAGTAATAGCACCTTTATTAAAAAATAAGAAACAATTATAACGAGTCTAAAAGCCAGGAGTCAAACCAAAGCAGATATTCAGATGAGCTGGGTCAGGAACAAAAGCGAGTAGTCAGACGAGCCAGGGTCAGGAATACGAAGATCAGCAAAGTCAGGAACTAGCCAGGCATCAGGAACCAGAAGGAACGTCAAACAAGCCAGGTTATACACAGAGTCAGGAACACAGGAACTCACAGAGAGATCAGAGACATCCCAAGGGCAATTGCAAACAGGACTGAGGCAGTTTAATAGGGAGTAATGACATCATCATTCTGAGACTGCAACCTGTCTCTCTCTGATGATGTTCTCCAGTTTGGCCATAAGAGGGAGCCTGGGAGTAGTAAGCAGTGTTACACACTCTGCTACAGGCAAGGAGAAAAGACAGGTGAGTCTAAAATGGCAGCCAAGATATAAAGCAGCTAAAAACTATAGAAGTCAGGATGAAACCCTGACATTGGGTAGAGGTGAGAGATTGGTGGGTGGCTGCAAATGGTAAATAGGCCTAGAGCACCTCTAATACTGTGTCAAAGTTCTTTTCTTGACAGATTATTATAAGTGTAACTAATAGAAAGCTATCAATTGACCCATCCAAATCTTCTTGCTATGTATGACTTGAATGAACTGGATCCTTTGTCAAACTAATAAGGCAGTATCTGAGTTGGCAAGGATGTTAGGTTATATACCAGTTTTAGTCATATGAGAGGCTGTTCAGCAGAATGCATCAGTCCACCATTTATAAAAGGTACCAATTAATTTACTGATGGCCTTGATGAATCCCAGCCAGAGGTGTATTGCCTTTCCCTAAACCACTGAGGGATTTTGAAATGTAAAGGAATAACCAAAGGTCTTAGCATCCTAGATTACACCAATGCAGGATCAGGGCACCTTAATATCAATAGAAGTTCTTGCAGAATCAGGATATAAGATAAAGATTCTTATTTAGTATAAGATACAAGCTAAAACCATGTAGAATAACTTTTTTATGGTGACATATAAACATATGCACTTATGAACTACGCATATCAGATTATCAACACACTGTATGACCTTAATCTGACTAAACTATTAGAACTACAGTGCAGTCTATTTATTCTAAAATCCATCTGCAGGTATACCACATTGCACTGCTTCTGGGCGTTGGATTCTCTGGTAAATTAAATGAAAAGTCATATATAAATTTTCTAAAAAAAGTAATATAGTAAATTCAATTTGTCTTTTAATTAAAAGGACAGTCAAGTTAAAAAAAACTTTCATGATAGGGCATGTAGTTTTAAACTATTTTCCAATTTACTTGTATCACCAATTTTGCTTTGTTCTCTTGATATTCTTAGTTGAAAGCTAAACCTAGGAGGTTCATATTCTAATTTCTTAGACCGTGAAGGCCGCCTTTAATCTAAATGCATTTTGACAGTTTTTCACCACTAGAGGGCATTAGTTCATGTGTTTCATATAGATAACGTTGACCTCATGCACGTTAATTTACAGAGGAGTAAGCACTGATTGGCTAAAATGCAAGTCTGTCAAAGGAACTGAAATAAGGGGGCAGTCTAAAGAAGCTTAAATACAAGGTAATTACAGAGCTAAAACTTGTATTGTTATAACTGTGTTGGTTATACAAAACTGGGGAATGGGTAATTAAGGGATTATCTATCTTTTAAAACTACAAACATTCTGGTGTTGACTGTCCCTTTAATTATAGGTTTCTAACTGTGCTAACATTTAAGTCCTGTGAAAATTATTCTTCATGTGTCTAAATCATGAAATTATGTATGTACATGTTGACAAACATCTCTAATGTCTTCAGTGTCAGATATAGTTTCCAGCATTTGTTGGGCAATGTAATTTTCTTGAGTGGGATGTACAGGAAGGTCATACTCAGAAATAGCTATGAGTGGCCTCCTGTATTATATATAAAATATTTTTAAATATATTGGCCAAATTATATTGAGAGAGGATGTGCTGACATAGTTGATGATAATTGGCAAGTAAAGCTATCATTTCATAAAATCCTATATTGCCTATCTTTTACACACATTTCACAAACTTTTGCATTATTTTCTACCAGCTTGCAATTGTGATAGCTTTTAATGGTCCAGCAAAATCAGTTTTTTTTTATTCCATAAGCTTTCATGCCTCTTTTTCAGATAAAAGTTTATGGAATAAAAAAACCTTGATTTTGTTTGTCCATTAAAAAGGTATTACAATCTTCTAAAGGAACATTATCAGCTTGCAAAAAATTCTGCAGGTGATAAAAGCAAAAATGGTCTTTTCAACATTTTTGCATCTAAACAGCCCTACTGTATAGTCCGTTGGTATTGGACGTTACCGAAATTTACACATGTATATTCATTTAATAGCCATAAATGTGATATTTCATAATATTGAGATCTGTATGAAGCAGGAGATAACATAAATAATACCAACAACATCTAGAAATGGCATTTAGCAATCCTGTTCCAAAAAAATATTCACTTTTTTGTGATTGTAATTTACAGTACTTTTGTCTTTTATCAGAAATCCCATTGTTGTGATTGAGATTTAACCATTATCTGTTCCATCTTGTTTGTTGGGGAACAAAATGTTTTTTACAGGTTTAAAAACAAAACAAATAAACAAAAATAAAACAGAAGTCCCAAAATAATTTTTTGCAATAATGTTTTAAGTATTTAGAACATTGTGTCACTATCCTCTTAACCCCTTCTGTAAACAGAAAAAGAAAAAGGAAGTACGATTGTCACTGCGATCATGTGCTACAAAAATGGTGCTCCTGGGGGATTACCTGCACTGCTAAGCATATCTTCCTGTAAGATCAATTGGCATTTGTACACAGAAGAGAGCATGACGCCTCAAAAAATGGGACGTTCCATGCCTTCCTAAGAACGATAAAGCCCATTGCTTAGTTGTCCTAAGGGCGTCTAGGGGGTTAAACTAATTGGAATAACGTTTGTCAAAGACAAACCCCATTCTGAAAAGTGAGGTTTGGAACTTGTGTCATATATTTAAACCTTGAAACGTGGTTTCATAATTTACAGTATGAGAACAGATAGAATCCCATTATAGAAGGTGATATCAGTTACAGTCACTTTCTACTAATAGGAAATACTTTGCCTCACTGTTCTTCTTGATTTCAGATAAAAATAAAAAAACAATGTTTTCTTAAAGGGACAGTCTACACCAGAATTTTCCTTATTTAAAAAAAATAGATAATCCCTTTATTACCCATTCCCTGGTTTTGCATAACCAACACAGTTATATTAATATATGTTTTGATTACCTTGTATCTAAGACTCTGCAGAGTGCTTTTGACAGACATGCAGTGTAGCCAATCAGTGCAGACTCCTAAATTACTTCACGGGAGTAAGCACAATGTTATCTATATGACACACATGAACTAGTACTGTCTAACTGTGAAAAACTTTAAAAAATGTTCTGAGCTAAGAGGCGGTTTTCAATGGTTTAGAAATCAGTTTGAGAATACCTAGGTTTAGCTTTTCAAAAATACCACCAAGGGAACAAAGCAAATTTGATGATAAAAGTAAATTGGAAAGTGATTTAAAATTGCATGCCCTGTCTGAATTATGAAAGTTTAATTTTGACTAGACTGCCCCTTTAATGAAAGAAAATTTTAATTTAAAGTACTAAAATATTAAAAGTTATTGAGCAAGGGGGTTGAGTTTTGAGGGAGCTCTCTGACTGAATCCTAAAAAACGCATAAATATATTTATTTTGTGCAGCCTAGCTGATCAAATTAATAGACTTGTGTTCCTAGCTGTACCTGATCCTATAAAAAGGGTTTATTAGAGTCTCATTAGCCCTCATCTCTTATACGGAGCCCACAAGTACAAGAGCTACAGACCGGAGGACACAACCGTTTGCGAATCAATATCACGCACAGCGGTCACCTACCTATAACACTCCGGAGGGTCGGGGATCCACTCCGGAGGAACAGGGTGTGATTTCTGGGCGGCCTTAGAAACAAAGGAGGCAATTCAGTTTGGCAAGGTCCAGACGACTACGGAATTGACAAGAGCGGGTAACAAAGAACTACGGTACCGTATTGCAGATAATCAGACACTAGCAGCATACAGTGGATCCTACTCCAGGAACTCTCAGAGAACCACAGTAACAGATAAAGGTGATCGGTGGAGTAAAGTTTGATCACCCCTGTTCTGGCGCGAAAATCCACCATTTTGACCACGACACTCCCGGCACCAAAAGGAGCCTGCCTGACTACAGCAACCAAGGTAATAGAGGAGGAAAGGACCCATCAATAGACTCACCTCCCTGCAGATAGCCGGTAAGAGCTACTCTCATCAAACATACCCCTCCTACCTCCCCTAAAACACCTGATATAGTCGGCTGCCTCTTTATACACCCTCACATATCCCACGTGGCATTACGGCCTTCAAGATCTGAGAGCCTGATTTCTGCCCAGGGTCTCCATAGGATATAAGGGGGTTCATCTGTTTGGACCCAAGACCAACTACACTGCACCCTAAACAAATCCTCCCCACCTACCTCCAAAGACGCCAACTCCTCCTCCATCTCTGGATTATAGACTGCTCCAACACCCTCGCCCCCCTCAAAAGACCTTCCAGCCACCAAACCACCAACAAGGCCAGCTGGTTCACCCCAGCCCTTCAGGACCCCAACCGCCACTGCAGACGATTGGAAAGAACCTGGAGATCCATCAAGACCCTTCTGGAAAAAGCTGCCTTTAAGAAAGCAATCACCAGCCACCACCACCTCATAAAAACCGCCAAAAAAACAGCCATCCAAGACAGAGTCAACTCTAACGCACACAACAGCAAGGAGTTGTTCTCGGTCATCAAGTAATTCTCTAAACCCAACAGCGACACCACCAACATCTCACCCTCCCAGGACCTCTGCAATACCCTCGCTGCACACTTCCACCACAAGTTCCTCAAAATCTATGACAGTTTCACACCTCATAACTCAACCTCCACCAACCACTCCCCTACACTTAACGTTACCCTTCCCAAATTTGCCCCCCCACACCACACACAGACTATCTGGAGCCCGCTCACCACAGAGGACACCCTCAGAATCATGAAATCCATCCACTCCGGCGCACCCTCAGACCCATGCCCCCATCGCATATTCAACAAGGCAAGCAACACCATAGCACCTGAACTCCGCGGCACCATCAACTGCTCCATCAAAACCGTCACCTTCCCGGATGTCTGGAAGCATGCAGAACTGAAACCCCTGCTGAAGAAACCCTTGGCAGACCCCACAGACCCGAATAACTACCTCCCCATCTCTCTACTCCCCTTCCCGGCCAAAGTCATAGAGAAGTCCAACAACTCGCAACTTATTGACCACATTGAGGCCAACCACACCCTGGACCACTCCCTATCCAGTTTCAGAAGCAACCACAGCACCAAGACCGCCCTCCTTGCCGCCACAGACGACATCCGCGCATGCTCGACAGAGGAGAAACCACTGCCCTCATCCTCCTAGACCTCTCAGCAGCCTTTGACCACACTGTCGACCACCCTCCGCACCCGCCTACACAACGCCGGCATCCGCAGCAAAGCCCTTGAATGGATCAGCTCCTTCCTCATGGGCAGGAACCAGAAAGTCAGACTCCCGCCATTCTCCTCCAAACCTACACCAGTCAACTGTGGTGTACCACAAGGCTCTTTGCTGAGCCCCACCGTCTTCAACATCTACATGGCCCCTCTCACAGCCATTGTCCGATGCCACGACCTCAACATTGTCTACTATGCAGATGACACCCAGTTAATTATCTCACTCACCAAGATCCCACCACCACCAAAAAGAACGTCCATGAAGGCCTGACAGCAGTCGCCGCCTGGATGAATGAAAACCGACTCAAACTGAACACAGACAAAACCAAAGTCCTCCTCCTCGGACCCAATAAATCCACATGGGATGACTCCTGGTGGCCCACAGCCCTCGGTCACCCTCTAACCCCAACTGGCCACTCACAAAATCTAGACTTCATCCTGGACTCCTCACTCTCCATAAACCGACAAATCAATGCCATCACCTCAACATGCTTCCACATCCTCCACCTGCTATGAAAAATCTTCAAGTGGATCCCTACCGAAACCAGGAAAACAGTCACCCACGCCCTTGTCCGCAGCCGATTGGACTACGGAAACGCACTCTACGCCGGCTCCACCATCAAACTCCAAAAGAGACTCCAAAGTATCCAGAACTCCTCAGCCAGACTCATCCTCGACATCCCTCTCCAATGCCACATCACCGAACACCTAAGGAACCTTCACTGGCTCCCCATCAACAAGAAAATCACCTTCAAGCTCCTTACCCATGCGTTCAAGGACCTACACAACATCGGACCCGAATACAGCAACCACCGCATCTACACCCTAGCCAGACAACTCCGATCAGTCGACCAAGCACTCGCAGTCATCCCCCGCATCAGCAAATCCACAGCGGGCGGAATACCCTCCTGCTGCACCTCAGAAAATCCACCTCCCTTACGAAGTTCAGAAAGGACCTCAAAACCTGGTTCTTCGACTGAACGCCCATCCCCTCTCCCCCTTCACCCCCACCTCCAATCTGCTTTCCCTTAACGCCTTGAGACCCTCATGGGTGATTATTTTGTGCTCTATAAGTACCCAATAGATAGATAGATAGATGCTCCTCCCTCCTACATCACTAGGGCCACTTTGTAATACAGAGACAGTCTGCAATGAGAAAAGGGCCCCGGGGGCTTAGAACATTCTATCTATAAACCTAAGTGCAGGGAGCAGGGGGTACTCCGGGAGGATCATATAGCACTAAATGGTTGATCATTTCAAAGACATTGAAAAGAAAGTGTCAGGGTGGCCAAACAAAGCTGCAGGGCCAGGAGAAGCGAATAAGAGTCTGTATAAATCTGGTTTCTTACCACAGCTCTTGTTTCCCACACCCAGTGCTGCAATAAATCCAGACATCTTAAAATCAGTCCAATAAACCCTCACCCTTGGGCCATAGTCCCCTAACTGCTGAAGCCTCTCGCCTGCCATTTCCCACTCAGGTTTTCTTGGTGGGTCATATCCAAATCCCCTCTCCCACATCGTCATTAGATGACACTTTCCCCGGGGGGGGGGGGGGGAGAGTCATTCATTGGTCACAAAAAGATCCTTCTATATTGAGCATGTGGGGCTACATAATGGCCTAAGAGGTTCAGTGGGTGCACGGGGAGGGGGGGGGGAGTGATGCCAGGAGTCTCATCACCATAAATATACTACATGTACAAGGTGTATGAGCAAAGTAAAGGTGCACTTAGATATATTTGTCTAGACCCTGCTATGTCCCAGTCTAATAGGAAGAAGTCTAAACTGGGAGGACCACCCAGAAAAACTGTTGTGGATCACTTTAAAAGCACCCCTAGAGAGTATAGAGGGTCTTTGCCAGAAGAAACCTACTCTCTGGATAATCAAGAGAACGACCCTGTCCCCAGTACCCACAAAGCTGAGACCACACGTCTAGATAATATGGTGGCCACTATAGTGGACACTCTTTCAAAACATATGAATTGCCTACAGGACTCACTTACTAAGGCCATTAAAGGGTCAACTGCTGAACTGCCCAGAGACATGGCGGTGTTAGTAGAAAGAACAGAGGCACTGGAGAGAAAGCAGGAAGATCTAGCGGTAGATCATGAAAATTTAATGTCATACTCCCAGAACCTAGCTTCTCAAATCTCTTTAAGGTTCCGAAGAGTCTCTGAAGAGGTTGCCACTAGCGACTTGGACAGCTTTATTAGAGAGTTTTGCATTCAATTTCTGACCGATCTTGACGCTCCAAGCTTCCTCCTAAATAGAGTCCACCGCACCCCGAGGCCGAGAAATATCTCTGCAGCCAAACCCAGAGATGTCCTAGCTAGGATACATTTTTTTACACAAAAGGAGAAGATTCTGAGAGAGTTAGCCAATAAGCCATCAATACCTGAGAAATTCCAATCTATCTCAGTGTTCCCAGATTTGTCCCAATTCACTCTTCAAAGATGAAGATACTTCACCCCATTCACGCAAGTCCTGAGACAGCACAATGTAAAGTACCGCTGGGGATATCCCACTAAGCTCATTGTCAACAGAAATGGCACATTGTACACGGTCCCTTCTGTGAATGTGTCAGGGTTTTTTCCCTTTTTTGTTTGCCATGTGCTGCTGGCAGCCATTTTACTCAGCTCTCTTGCTGACTATGGTGCATTGTGGGGGATGCTACTCATTTCCTGCACTTCCTTTTATGGCCAGACTGGTGTTCATCATCTGTGTGAGACAGGATGCAGTCTAAGAATTGTCATGTCATCACTTATTATTTAAAGGGCCTCTGTTCAGTATGCTTTGCCTTTGCGTTGTCTCAGACCTATTTGTGAGAGTTCCTGTGTATTACCTGGCTGTCTGACGTCCTTCCTGGTTCCTGATCCCTGGCTTGTTCCTGACTATTCGCTTTGGCTCCTGACTCAGCTCGTCTGGCTACCAGCTCTGGTTTTGACTCCTGGCTTGTTATTTGACTTGTGGACTTTTTATTATTTTTTTGTTATTAATAAAGGTGTGATTATTTTTGCACTTTTCATCTCAGTTTGATTCCTGGCACCCTGACATTACGCAAAGGCCATGAATCCTGATGGTGCTAATAATCCACCTTTACCTGCCATCATTTCCAGGATGGATGAACAGGATCACCGCTTGGATCAATTTGCACTAGCCCTGCAAACCCTGCTGACTCGCACTGCACATTTGGACCAAAGTGTCCCACAAGTTATGGCTGCTCCTGTTTCCGCTGCTGCACCTAGTCCTACCAGGAGCATGTCCGGTTCTGCACCTCTACATCAGCAATATGGAGGCGATCCTATTCAGTGCAGAGGGTTTTTGAACCAGGTGGGCATTTAGTTTGAGATGTTACCTCAGGCGTTTCCCTCTGACAGAGCTAAGGTGGGATTTCTCATCTCGTTACTCTCTGACACAGCTCTTGCCTGGGCTAATCCCTTGTGGGAGACTAATAAACCTGTGATTTCAAATTACCTTGAATTTGTGGCCTCATTTCGAAGGGTATTTGATGTTCCGGCTCGCTCCTCCTCTGCTTCTAAAAGACTCATGTCCATTCAGCAAGGTACAAGATCTGTTGCTCAGTATGCTATTGAGTTCGGTATGCTTGCCGCAGAGGTTGGTTTGAACAATGAAGCCCTTGTTGCCGCCTTCTTTCATGGGCTCTCTGATGCGATTAAAGACGAAGTTGCTGCCAGAGATTTACCAGAGGATCTCGAGGCATTGGTGTCTTTTTTGATCCTAATTGACATCAGACTCAGAGAGAGGCGGTGGACTTCCGGGGCGGGGCTCATAGGTGCGGGCAGGTAACAAGCCGGCTCCCTATCTGAGCGTACCACGCTGAACCGCCAGTGTTTGGATCCTAGCCAGCAACTGGACCTTTGCTGTGCGGATGTGGAGCAGGATTTTCGGCTCCAAATTAACACTGAAGTCTTCCAAAGGCAAGAGGCCGATTTGCCACGGCCATGACTCGAGTGGTGGAGATCATCGGGTCTAACGGCTACTAGCCGTCGAAGGGTCCACAGCGTCTTTTAAAACCTCAAATAGACGCCACCTCGAGCAGAGCCTATCTATTTGGTGCGCTGCAATTTCCACAGCAACCAAGCTTCCAAATCTTTCCCTGACCGGAGCCTCGTTTTGTATTACCTGAGCCGTGGGTGCGACCTGTCATTGCTGAGGTGGCTGCTCCGCTGTTATACAAAGTTTTCGGGGCAGAAACAAAGAAGTGCTACGCCCGGACCTGCCGTTTTGTCGCTAGCTGAAGCTGACCGGCTCATGGTTCAATCTGACGGCTGTGTAATAACGGGCTGAAAAAAAAAAAAAAAAGTTATCTGCTGCGGTTAAAGATTCTGCCCCTGGTGGCAGGTAAAGATCTTTAAAGTCATCATTGAGTTTGCCGAAGTTCTTCTCCTGTCCTCCCTATACAAAGAATTTGAGAAACTTTTCTTCCTGTGGGTATATGCAGCACGTAAGCTAAGTACTTGTTTCGCTCCCAGTTGAGGAACTTTGTGTTTCTGGATTTTCAACACCATCATTACATTTGGATCCGCTAAAAGTAAATGGGCCAGAATCCACAGCCACCGGTTAAAGTCTTTTAAAAAAAATTTCTGGTTGCAAGCAGTGGTAGCCCTGTTTTTGCCTTAAATTCTGCAGATTATGGTGATCGAATTGTTGACTCTCCTTTAATGATCTTGGAGGAATGAAGTTCGATCAATATTGAAAAAAGGTGCTCCTCTTCTCCCTCTCAGCAGAACGCAAGTATCTGGGCCAATTTGGCTTTTGTTATATCCGAATTTTGACTTGTATCCCTGGACATTGACTTAATATTTGCAGTCAGATTGGATTGTCTATAGTGTCTTTGCTCCCAGCTGGATTTCTAGTTGCTATTTTGTTCTGTTTTTTTCCTTTTCTTTTTTTTTTTCTCTTTTTTTTTCCTGACCAGGTTAAATGTACCAGTATCTATCAAAGGATGTGTACCTCTTGAAAATAATCCTGTATAGAATATTGATGGAAATCAGGTTATTTGTTTCTATAAATGTATAATTTAAGTGGTAATCTTTATTGTTCGGATTTAAGCTAAAAAACTACTGTGGGTTATAATACATCTTGTATAATAATTTGTTTAGTTAGGTTATCCTTACAGCTGCTTCATATATATATCAGAATATATCGGAAAGAACAATATAGCTAAATAGTCTTTCCAGTCTGTGTATCTTCACTATTCCTCTAAAAGAGAGTTCTATTCCCCTTAGGGCCTAATTCTATATAGCTATAGAGGAGTGTTCATCCTGTGCAGATAGGGATAAATAAATATGTAACTTGTTTGCTTAATTGCTAGTGGTTGTTGCAGGTACTAGCTTCACAAACACACACACACAGAAAAAAAAAAAAAAAAAAGTCACTTTATTATCACATATTTTTTGTTTCTTCTTTTTTGGTTTACAGTAGTATTTTCACATTTGTCACAGGGTTCCGCCGGACCCCTATTTTTATTTTTATTTATTTTTTGCTTTTCCTTTTTGTTTTCCACAACAAATGTGAATATAATACTGAAATTATTTACAATATTGTATTGGTATAGCTTTATTCACCTTAATGGAAAGATTTGTCACTCAGGTGAAACAAAATTCACCCATAATGCCTGCTAAATCCAAAGATAAAAAAAGTAAATCAAGTGAAGCTAATACGGACTTCTTACCAGAAGCCATGGCTATCCCCTCTGATACCCAATCATTAATAACACAGTTAAGTCAGTTGTTTTTACCTCAATTTGACTCTATCAAAAAGGATCTATCAAGTATTACCTCTAGATTAGACCTGATCTCATCAGAGGTTAAACAGTTTGCCACAAGAATTCTTGAAGCAGAAGCTAGAATTTCTGATCTAGAGGATCTAGTCAATTCACAGGAAAACATATTACAAAAACAAGGAGATAACATTTCTAATTTACAGAGTTGCCTGGAGGATCTTGAAGATCGCTCCAGGCGCAATAATATAAGAATTGTTGGCCTACCTGATACCCCAGAGTATGAGGATTTAATGCAGTTCACTTCCACCGTTCTTCCACAAGCCTTAGGATTCCCTGTCCATTTACTCCCTCTTTCGATTGAGAGAGCACACCGAATAGGCTCTAGGAGGCCTAACCAAGATGGTACATTTAGAAATAGAATATGTGTTTTTAAACTTCTCAGATTTCAAGATAAAGTCCAAATGTTAAAATTGTTTAAGAAAGCTGATACATTTACTATAGCGAATAAAAAAATATTATTATTTCAGGATTTTTCAAATGAAACGGCCCTGAAGAGAAAAAGTATGGCCCCTTTCTGCACACGATTGATTAATAAAGGAGAAAATGCTTGTATGCTTTACCCAGCTAGAATAATAATAATGAGGGAAGGCAAGAGGATAATGCTTAGTTCTGTAGAAGAAGCTCAAAAATTTGTATCTGATGGCCCCTAGTGTAGAAGGTAATAGGATTCTGTCGGGTTCTGTGGAAGAAGTCTAAAAATGTATTTCTGATGGCTCTTAATTTCAGTTTTAATTATTATTATTTATTTATTTATTTTTTTCTTTCTTTTCTCCCCTCTCCTTCCCCCAGCCCCCAGGCGATCTCCCTTGTTAAGGATAATTTTGTCCAAAATTATCAAGTTTTAAAATAAAAGTTTATAACCAAATATCTTCTTTTAAGATAAATAACATTATAAGATTAAGTTAACAGAAGAGTTTAAACTTGTATCGTGGAATGTTGGAGGGATCACTGCAACAATAAAACGTAAATCAGTAATCCAAAGGTTGGGAAAGTTAAAACCCTCTGTTGTTTTTCTGCAGGAAACACATCTTAAAGATATTGAAATTCTTAAATTACGGTCTAAATGGGTTGGAGAAGTAATTGCTACCCCCTGTGTTACTAGAAAAAATGGTGTTGCAATTTTAATCAATAAGAATCTATCATACAAGATTATAAGTATAGAAAAAGATCCGGAAGCAAGGTTTTTACTATTACAAATTAAAATCCAAGATATTAATCTGTTACTATGTAATATCTATGCTCCGAATAAGTTTTCCCCTAAATTTTGGAGAATAATTCAGTCTAAAATATTCCCGTTTATTAATCAACACATGATAATCGCGGGTGATTTTAATATGTCCTTCTGTACGGAACTCGACAGATTTCATAGTAGAAATAAGAGAGAGTATGATAAACAAGCCAAATTTTTAAAATCTTTTTGCTATGGGATGAAACTTATTGATATATGGAGAATCAAGAATCCAGACTCTCAGGTCTTTACGTGCGAATCTAAAACTTATAAAACTTTTTCGAGAATTGATTATATTTTAATTTCGGAATCATTATCCGTTTTCAAAGTAGTCCCCCAGATTAATGATATTGTTTTATCAGACCATGCTAGTACTTCAATACTTCTACCTTCTTTACCCCTGAGTAAGTCCAATAATCAGATACTATACTTTCCTAGATATCTTCATAATAATGTTAAATTTTCTCTTTGGCTGAGACAGGTCTGGAGAGATTATTGTACTAATAATATAGCTCATCTTCATCAAAATTGAAATATTTCTGGGAAACGGTGAAGGCGGTCTTGAGAGGAGAGATAAAGCTTATATGTGTGCATTAAAAAAGAAGCTGCTGAACAAGAAAGAGCGGTTAGCTAACCAAGTCAAAAGTGCTTATGAAAGCTATAACAGTGAACGCAAGAACCAAAATTGGAATAATATATAGTAGCCAGACAGGAAAGAGATATAGCAATTAAGCAAAAAATACAAGAGGAAGAAATAAAGAATAATCTTTACTATAAAGTTTTCACGGTTGCTCAGCCAAATTCTTAGCCAAATTAACTAGGAATAGGAAAGAGAGAGGCCTCTTTCAAGGAGCGCTTGCGGAGAAGCCTCCTGTTCTACGTGTTCATTCCCACCCATGCCTTCCCTCTTCTCTCCATGCCTCCTGGTCCAGAGTCACCAGGTACAGCTGAGCTAATTGAGTTGGGGATTCACACGTCACTACGCGGCAGAGAGGGGCCTTTAGGAGGAGGGAGGGGCTCTGCCTCTTATTGTGGGTTACAGGGCCACTTTTGAAGTCTTGTCGTACACGGCCGGGAAACACTCACACCTAAGGTCCTGTCGGGGGCAGACCTTGAGTGGTTTATCCTTGTCCCCGGAACCGCTTAAGGAGAAACCTTTGGTCACGGTTGTCCTTTCCTGGGTGGACTCCCTCCATAGTTGACTCCGGTGCTGTGGGCTATTTCATTGACAGTGCTTTTGTATCAAAGCACTCCATTCCTGTTTTGCCTCGGTCGCTTCCGCTTGCTATTGAGGCCATTGATGGCAGGCCCCTTCAGCCCGCACTCGTTACTCACGAAACTGGCTCCATTGACCATGGCTGTTGGGCTCTCCATTTTGAAACCCTCCAGTTCCAGGTGATAAACTCTCGCATTTTCTGGTTGTTCTGGGTTATCCCTGGCTCCAAAAGCACAATCCCAGTTTCGACTGGCGCAGGTCCGAAATGTTGTCCGTGGTCCCTGCAATGTATTTCCACTTGTCTTCGGAAACCAGTTAAAGTCTTGTGCACTTCTTCGGTATCTCAATTGCCAGAGGAGTACCGAGACTTCCTAGACGTGTTTGACAAGGTGGTGTGCCGGTACGTTGCCTCCTCACCGGTCTTACGATTGTGCCATAGACCTGTAACCCGGAGCCATTCCTCCTCGGGGCTGGGTTACCCTCTATCTGTTGCAGAGAATTGTGCTATGGAGGAGTATGTTGCCATGCTCTGTCGCAGGGAATCATCCATAAATCCTGCTCTCCTGCAGGGGCTGGCTTCTTCTTCTTTTTGAAGAAAAAGGGTGGCGAGTTAAGACCATGCATCGATTATAGGGGGTCTTAATCATCTTACCATGTATGCTTACCCTATTCCGCTCATTACGGAACTCTTTGACCACCTCAAGGGAGCTACACTTGAGGCTCATCGTTCTGATGATACACGGGTTTCTTCAGAGACTACTTGAGAACGGCCTTGTTTGTAAAATAGAGAAATGTGAGTTCCATCAGACTCAAGTAACCTTCCTAGGTTATGTTATCTCCGTTGCAGGTTCTCCATGGATCCTGACAAGTTATCTGCAGTTCTGCAGTGGCCTTCGCCCAGTTGGTCTTTTTGTCTATTCAACGTTTTTGGGGTTCGCCAAATTACTATAGAAAGTTTATTAAAAACTTTTCTTCCTTGGTCAAACTATCACAGACATGACCCTAAAGAGAATGATCCACTCCATTGGTCACCTACTGCCATTAAGGCCTTTGATAGTCTTAAGACTGTCTTTTCTGCCGATCCAGTTCTTGATCTTCCTAACCCTGTCCTGCCTTTCGTTCTTGAGGTCGATGCGTCTGAGACTGGAATAGGGGGCCCTCTTGTCTCAACATTCTATGCCTGACGGTTCCTTGCATCCGTGTGGTTTCTTCTCTAAGAAATTGTCTCCAGCGGAGTGCAATTATGAAATTGGCGACAGGAAATTACTGGCCATAATTTTGGCACTCAAGGAATGGAGGCATCTTCTCGAGGGCACTAGCATGCCAGTGCTCATTCTTACTGACCACAAGAATTTAACTTATCTATCTAAAGCAAAACGTTTGTCACCCCAACAGGCCAGATGGGCGCTATTTTTGTCTTGGTTTAATTATGTGGTATCCTATCTGCCTGGTAGTAAGAATGTTAGGGCTTATGCCCTCTCTCGACAATTTTCGCCTCTGTCCAAGGAGGAGTCTGTACCTACTCCTGTTATACCTCCTGACCATATTTTAGCTACCAAACGCACTAATTTGACTTCTCCTTTGGGGGAGGAGATCCTGGCTGCATAAACCAATGCACCTCCTGAGAAACCTAGTGGTAAGTGTTTAGTTCCTGAGAATCTTTGAACTAAACTTTTGCACACTTACCACTATCCTAAAGCCGCAGGTCACCCAGGCAAGATCCAAATGATTTTGGTCTGTCACTCGACAATTCTGGTGGCCAGGTCTTCATTCTGATGCGTATGCTGCGTATGTTGCCTTCCTGCTCAGTTTGTGCACAGAATAAGACTCCTCTCAATGTCTTCCTGTGGGTCTCTTCAACCTATTGCTAATGGTGAGCATCCTTGACACATCTTTCCATGGACTTCATTGTCAAGCTCCCTGTTTCCAATGGCATACTGTTATCCTTATGGTGATTGCCCGTTTTTCTAAAATGTCACATTGCATTCCCTTGATGAAGTTGCCTACCGCTCAGGAGCTTGCTTCAATTTTTGCCCGGGAGGTCTTCCGTTTATATGGGTTACCCAAGGAGATAGTTGTCGGACCAGGGTAGCTAGTTTGTCCTCCAGATTTTGGTGTTCCTTTGTGCTCAAATAGGGATCCAGCTATCCTTCTCCTCGGCATATCACCCTCAATCCAATGGGACTGCGAACGGTCTAATCAAGCTCTGGAACAGTTCCTCCATTGCTAGGTCTCAGATCACCACAATAATTGGTCTGAACTGTTACCTTGGACAGAGTTTGCTCGTAATAGTGCTATTAATGCTTCCTCCAAGTTATCCCCGTTCATGGCGAATTATGGGTTTCAACCATCCTTGTTGTCCGATTCATGTCTCAGGGTATTCCAGCTTTGGAGGAGCATCTCCCGGCAACTCTGTTCCACGTGGGTGCAGATTCAGGATTGCCTTCATTCGTTCTATGGCAGCGCCAAAAGTTCCAGGCTGATCGTAGGCATCTGCCCGCGCCTTCCTACCAGGTTGGTTAGAGAGTTTGGCTGTCCTCCCGCAACTTAAACCTTCGTGTGCCTTCCAATAAACTCGCTCCCCGTTATGTTGGTCCTTTTCGAATACTCCGACGGGTCAATCCTGTGGCCTACGCTCTTGACCTTCCTCCTGCAATGCGCATCTCCAATGTTTTTCATGTCTCCCTCTTGAAACCATTGGTTTGTAATCGGTTTTCCACTGTGTTGCCTTGTCCCTGTCCTATCTTTGTTGACAACCATGAGGAGTATGAGGTCAGCAGCATTATTGACTCTCATATGTCCAGGGGGCCGTGTACAGTATTTGGTTCACTGGATGGGGCTACGGTCCGGAGGAGCGTTCTTGGGTTCCCTCCCTCTGATGTTCATGCTCTTGCCCTCGCTCCATGCCCGTTTCCCCAATAAGCTTTTGTCCTCCCGCTGGGGAGGGGTCATTGAGGGGAGGGTACTGTCAGGGTTTTTTTCCCTGTTTTGTTTGCCATGTGCTGCTGGGCAGCTATTTTACTCACCTCTCTTGCTGACTATGGTGCATTGTGGGTGATGCTGCTCATTTCCTGCACTTCCTTTTATGGCCAGACTGATGTGCAACATTTGTGTGAGACAGGATGCAGTCTCAGAATTGTGATGTCATCAATTATTATTTAAAGGGCCTCTGTTCAGTATGCTTTGCCTTTGCATTGTCTCAGACCTGTTTGTGAGAGTTCCTGTGTATTACCTGGCTGTCTGTCTGACGTCCTTCGTGGTTCCTGATCCCTGGCTTGTTCCTGACTCTGCTGTTTTCCTTGTTCCTGATTCCGGCTCGTCTGACTATTCGCTTTGGTTCCTGACTCGGCTCGTCTGACTACCAGCTCTGGTTTTGACTCCTTGCTTGTTATTTGACTTGTGGACTTTTTTTTATAATTTTTATGTTATTAATAAAGGTGTGATTATTTTTGCACTTCTCATCTCAGTCTGATTCCTGGCACCCTGACAGAATGATGGTATGGACCTCCTCAAAAAATAGGCCCTACAGAGGACATCAGCAAGAGAAGTGAGCACTCCATCACCACTGCTCCAAGGGTCAGCACCGGAATGGACTCCCCTTCCTCAGCGTTCTGTCCTAGGACGGAACCCCATGGATGCCTCAGCATCCTTACAGACACACCCCATAGAAGAGGACACTTGACCTGCAGGTTAACTGATTACTACGGGTCTCATTTAGCCTACTCTGATAGTTAGAGAAGCTGGCCATTGATAGTAATTCAGTTAGTAAGACATTTTTAGCTATGTAAACCGTATAGAGGTATGTCCATTTTGATGTTACTGTATTTTTGAATGTTTTAATGTTCAATTGCAAAGTTTCGGGTGCTATTTAACAGGCTCCAAGTTCATCTACCGTACTAAGTCACATCTCACACAATGCCCCTTGTAAAGGTTACCCTAGACTACCCTACCAACGCAGGTTCAGGACACACCTTTACCTAGATAGAACCAGGTGTTCGTGAGAAAGCCAATTTAGTAACCTTTGATGGCCTACCTACTTGGTTAATCTCCCCTTAGTCACATAGGACCTAGTTACTAGTAACTACAAACATCTTCTTTAGACTTCAACTGCCATACTAGGTAATGATGGTTGGAGCCATACTTTGAACTCCATAGGGTTGACAATTCCATCTGCAGGTCAACTGATTACTGCAGGTCTCCATTTAGCCTATTCTATTAGTTTAGAGAGGCTAGCTGTTGATAGTAATTAAGTCAGTAAGAAATGTTTAGCTATGAAAACCTGTATAGAGCTATGTTCACTTTGAGTTTCTATATTTTGTGTCCTGTTTTATTGTTCAGTTGTAAAGTTTCAGGTGATGTTTAACTGGTTCTAAGCTCATATAAAGTACTAGACCCACCTCTCATACAACGCCCCTTATAAAGGTTACCCTGGATTGGCCTACCAATGCAGGTTTAGGACATACCTTTACCTAGATAGAACACTTTGTCTTAGAGATAGCCCGTTTAACAACATCTGATGCCTGCCCAATTGGATAATTTCCCCCTAGTTACAATAGGACCTAGTTACTGGTAGCGACTATCTTCTTCTAGACTCACCTAGCCTAAGATAATAGATAATGATGATTGGTCGCATGCCATGAATTGGTCGCATGCCTCCACAGAGGTTCGTCTGCTTTTATTAATTCCAAACGCCATAAGGTCTCATTGATATTTTATCAGAAAACAGACGAAGCTTCAGATACTCTTGGCCTCACAATTTACAGGATCTAGTTGTACATGAAGTCCCATTTGAAACTGAGGCCAATATAGTTTGTAGACATACATCAAGAATTCTCCCATACAGGGCTCTCACTTAAGGAAGGTAAGATAGTCTGATTGTTGACCCATGATGCCATGCCCAACAAAGCAGCTCCCCCTTTTTGATATTGTGAGACCTAATTGTCATCCATTCCCCCTTCGGTAATAGGTCCCTATAGTCCAAGTTACTGGGTAGGGAATACTGTTTATATACACATTCTATGACAATGGCGCTGGTGCATGCTATTTTTAGTCAGTGTCATGTGATCATCTATATTCCTGCTATATACCAAATAATACAGATGTTTGATGTTAAGTTTCTAGGTGATGTTTCTCTACCCCTAGGCCCGCACTGATTACTTGTACACGCTCCCGGACTCCTCCCATTTGGGGGACGAGATAATTTCATCTGATACCATATGCTAGGTTCTTTCCTTATGTAGATATAAACCAAAATGTATAAATTATATTAAATGGCAAAATACCCAACTTCACATAATCGAATAGTCTCCCTCTTGCTATCAATTTGACCGTGGCCTCAGAATACACCACCTCCTAATATTTTGAGGTTCCTAGTATAAAATGGGATAAACTCCTTTATTACTCTGGAGTCTCTCCTATTACTCCCGCTACCCCCCCCCCCCGTGACCCCTAGTCCGCCCTCTACTTAAGAGTACTCTGTAGTTCTAGAAGTAAGATCTCCCTCGAGATT
The DNA here is from genome assembly GCF_027579735.1 of Bombina bombina. Taxonomy (NCBI): domain Eukaryota; kingdom Metazoa; phylum Chordata; class Amphibia; order Anura; family Bombinatoridae; genus Bombina; species Bombina bombina. The sequence continues at coordinate 399,288,435 of NC_069499.1, read as the reverse complement.
CCCCCCCCCCCAAATTTGTATTTCTCATCTTGATGAGATCAAGGAATTAGAATACCCGTAGGGTATATTCGTGAGTTCCTTGTTAGGCGGTGATAGTGCCGCTAATTTCTTTAATTATAGTTCTTACTGGTTATTAGTCTAACATAATAACCTGTACTATTGTTGTCACTCTAATTTTAACACTGTTTGCCTAAATATCTGACCCATTTGAAGGTCAGCCTCTCTGCTTACTTGCTCCTTTGTCCAAGTCAGTCAATACTAAAAGTGTTTTCTATCTCTCATTAGAAGCCGACTAGACTAACTGGTGACAAGGTATGCAAATCTCAATTCTCCAGACACTGAATCCATGCCTTTGTGCCCAGGTAGGCGGAGTGTTTCCAAACCTCTTGACCCCTCTCTCTGCTTTTCTTCTTTTCGTCCTTCTGTCCACCCACTCTCTACTCCTCCGCCACATATTTCCCACCATGGAGGAGAAATTGGAGATCCTCAATTTTGCTTCCCTAAATGTAAGGGATTAAATTCTCCTACCAAGAGGAGCCTTCTGAGCAACTATATGCAGGCTAAACATTGTTTTTGCTCAGGAAACTCTTTGGTTAATCACTTCAGCTCCCATTTTTAAATCTCAACATTTTATCCATTACGTTGAAGCTTCCCACTCTGACAAGACAAGAGGGGTCGCTATTTTCATACATAAACAAGTTAGCTATTAGAAAATATACTTAGAATTGGACCCAGAAGGTAGATTCCTCGTTCTAATATGTAAGCTGGATGGCAAATTGTATACCCTTGTCAACCTATAGGCCCCGAACCAAAACCAGCCCAGGTTCCTTGAAACTTTACTGAAAACTATAACTCGACTTAAGACTGGTAGAGTGCTGATTGGAGGCGACTTCAATATGATATGGGATCCCTCACTAGACAAAAAGGTTAGCCCAGGCAAAGCCATAGACTCATATTCCATTACCACAGCAAAGAAATTCAGAGACCTTATTTTGCAACACAACTTATTTGACATATGGCGTGCATGCCATCCCATTGCTCGCGATTCCTACTCTAAACTGGACTACTTTTTCACGGACACCTGGACGCTTAATAAAATAAAAGTTACCGAAATTAGATCTTGCTCCTGGTCCGACCATGATGCTCTTACATTTTCCCTTGATTCCAATCTATACTCATCCTCATGCCCGAGCTGGAGGCTGCTGGACCATCTATGGGCTAATCCAGATTTCCAGAGCTCTATTCAGGAGTATCTGACCCATAATTCTGACTCTGACATCTCCCAACAAATTATATGGACGGCCTCAATTAAAAAATCGAGGAGGGCCCCTCTGGGGATCCTGGTAGCCAGTCTTAGAACAAAAGAGAGACTTAATAAAGATAACCCAACCCTAGAGATATCAGCAGAAGTAGAAGCTTTACGTAACCAGATTAAGGAGATAGAAACTACCCGTATCCATGAAGCTGTACGTAGATTTAAACAGCTCCTGTACTATCAAGGGAACAAGGCTTCTACCATTCTTGCCCAGATACTTAACCCCTTAATGACAACTGACGTACCAGGTACGTCATGCATTAACAATCAGTTAATGACAATAGACGTACCTGGTACGTCAGTTGTCTAACAGAGTGCTGGAAGTGATCACAATCACTTCCAGCAGCTCTGAGGGTATTGCAGTGATGCCTCGATATGGAGGCATCCTGCAATACCCCTTTACAAGACTCCGATGCAGAGAGAGCCACTCTGTGGCCCTCTCTGCACCGGTAGTGATGTGCCGATGGTGCCGATGGTGCCTCTGACCGGTGGGAGGAGGGAGCGTGTGCGCGCGCGTGCACGGTGCGCGCGTGCACGTACCACACTGACACCAATGAAAAAGTAAGGGGGAAAAAAAGTTATTTTATTTTTTTTATATTTAAAAGGATCTGTGAGGGGGAGGGGGGTGGGGGTATTGTGGGGGGGCTGCTACACTACAGAAATAATTAAACACAAATAACAGTTATAAATACAATTAAAATAAGTTTGGTTTGTGGGGCCAAAATGGGTATTGGCAGACAGCTGCCAGTACCCAAGATGGCGGTAATTAGGTAGGGGAGAGGGTTAGAGAGCTGGAGGGGGGGGATCAGGGAGGTTGGTGCTAAGGCAGGGGTCCATCACAACTAAAATATTTTATAATTTTTATTTAAAAAAAAAAAAACTCTTTTATTTAGTACTGGCAGACTTTCTGCCAGTACTTAAGATGGCGGGAACAATTGTGGGGTGGGGGAGGGAAGAGAGCTGTTTGGGAGGGATCAGGGGGTGGGATGTGTCAGGTGGGAGGCTGATCTCTAAAATTAACCCTGCAAGCTCCCTACAAGCTACCTAATTTAACCCCTTCACTGCTGGGCATAATTCACGTGTGGTGCGCAGCATCATTTATCGGCCTTCTAATTACCAAAAAGCAACGCCAAAGCCATATAAATCTGCTATTTCTGAACAAAGGGGATCCCAGAGAAGCTTTTACAACAATTTCTGCCATAATTGCACAAGCTGTTTGTAAATAATTTCAGTGAGAAACCTAAAATTGTGAAAAATGTAAAGTTTTTTTTTTTATTTGCTCGCATTTGGCGGTGAAATGGTGGCATAAAATATACCAAAATGGGCCTAGATCAATACTTGGGGTTGTCTACTACACTACACTAAAGCTAAAATTAACCCTACAAGCTCCCTACAAGCTCCCTAATTAACCCCTTCACTCCTGGGCATAAAACACGTGGGGTGCGCAGTGGCATTTAGCGGCCTTCTAATTACCAAAAAGCAACCACAAAGCCATATAAGTCTGTTATTTCTGAAAAAGGGGATCCCAGAGAAGCATTTACAACCATTTGTGCCATAATTGCAGAAGCTGTTTGTAAATAATTTCAGTGGGAAACCTAAAGTTTGTGACAAAATTTGTGAAAAAGTGAACTTTTTTTTTTTTTTTATCGCATTTGGCGGTGAAATGGTGGCATGAAATATACCAAAATGGGCCTAGATCAATACTTTGGGATGTCTTCTAAAACAAAATATATACATGTCAAGGGATATTCAGATATTCCTGACAGATATCAGTGTCCCAATGTAACTAGCGCTAATTTTGAAAAAAAGTGGTTTGGAAATAGCAAAGTGCTACTTGTGTTTATTGCCCTATAAATTGCAAAAAAAAAGCTAAGAACATGTAAACATTGGGTATTTCTAAACTCAGGACAAAATTTAGAAACTATTTAGCATGGGTGTTTTTTGGTGATTGTAGATGTGTAACAGATTTTGGGGGTCAAAGTTAGAAAAAGTGTGTTTTTTTCCATTTTTTCCTCATATTTTATCATTTTTTTTTAGTAAATTATAAGATATGATGAAAATAATGGTATCTTTAGAAAGTCCATTTAATGTCGAGAAAAACGGTATATAATATGTGTGGGTACAGTAAACGAGTAAGAGGAAAATTACAGCTAAACGCAAACAGTGCAGAAATGTAAAAATAGCCATTGTCATTAAGGGTAAGAAAATTGAAAAATGGTCCGGTCATTAAGGGGTTAAGGGTAGGTGTGCGAGCTCCCGCATTCTTACTATTTTTAGGGAGGGTCAGTAGGTCACCTCCCCTCGGGATATTGGGGAAACTTTTGCAGCTTTCTATTTCAATCTTTATCATCTTTGCGAGACCGAGTTGAGGGATAGTCTTCTCCAAGATAAAATCTGTCACTTTCTAAAAGGATTAGGACTCCCTACCTTGACAAAGGAAGACGTAAACACGCTTCTGGCCCCATTCTCACTAAGTAAAATGAAGGGAGTAATTAACCAACTTCAGAATGGAAATGCGCCGGGCCCTGATGGGTTCTTGGCCATGTTCTATAAAACCTTCCGGGACATCCTCTCAGCTCTGCTCCTTCGTTCCTTTGCGGAGGCCAGGACATGTGGCTCCTTTCGTAGTGAACTTCCAGAGGCGACGATCCTTACCATACCGAAACCCGATAAAGACCCCTCCCAGTACGGGAGTTATCATCCCATTTCACTTATTAATAATGATGTAAAACTCTATTCTAAACTCTGGGCCAATAGGCTCCGTCGCATCATCCCCTCCTTACTCCATCCAGAGAAGGACCAGATAACACCAGACGAATATTGAATATTTTTACTGAAGCTAACAGCCCTATATCGCTCTCCTTATGCAAGAGTCAAGGGGCTAGGTTTTTGCTCGTCGAAGTTTACTATTATTAATGGGACGAGACAGGGGTGCCCCCTCTCGCCCATAGTATTCGTCCTAGCTATTGAACCACTGGCCCAAGCTATCCGTAATTCTTCCTTAATACGAGGAGTCCCTCTAAGCCATCATAATGATGAGATGTGGGAGGGCGAGAGAAAATTGCTTTATTTGCAGATGATATTACCCTCTTCCTGACTAACTCAAAAACCTCACTCCCGGCGCTATTTGCTATTATCACCCAGTTTGGTTCCATAAGCTTCTATAAGATCAACCTCTCCAAAACCGAAGCCTTTACTATTCATATTCCGCAGCCCGAACTAGAGACTCTCCGGAACTTCTATCAATTCAATTGTGCATCTGAGACTATTACCCACTTAAGAATCCAACTAGGCCCAGACGCGGCCAGGGATAGGAAGAAGAACTATGATAAGCTTCTACAAGAAATTAGGACTTTCCATGAGGTGTCCTGGTTAGGTCGCATTGCATTGAATAAAATTGACCATTTTACCAAAGATCTTATATTCTTTTCGATGTCTTCCATTAAATCTTCCTAGAGAGCTCCTAGACAAGTTTAACACCTTATAAAAAGAGAGAGAGATGCACTCAGCTAGAAAGCTAGAAAAACTTCCGTGCCTGTTCATTTTAGGGTGCCACTCAGGGTGCATACTCTTTTAGCACACTATGCCCCTTCACAGAGAAAAAATATCCTGTAGCATATTAGTCTGACCCTGCCCAATGACAGTCCAGCACCGAAATACCAGGCAATTCTTCTCTGAACAAGAGAAACAACAACCCCAGACGATCGTTTCGGCCTTCTGTGGGCCTTGTCATCCATTCTATTCTATTACTGGCCTACTACGGGCTCTTCCGAACTCCCACGTTTCTCAGTGGAGAAAATGGGACCTTTCCCTATTGTCCGACCTCTACAAGCAAAACACCCTATACTTAGCGGTACCACCGATCATGGGAGAAAACCCTCCTCCGCCATGGTTCCAGTTTGAAAGATTCAGACTTCAAAAATTCCTCACTAGCTTGGGTTTCCCATCCTCTGACCTTAGGCAACAATCTACTTGGGAGCAGAGATGGGTATCGGGTCCGGGCCTGTCAAGACCCCTATCTGCCCACTATATGTTAATCATGAAGGATGTGGCCACCAGTGAGGTTTGGCAGCTGAAAGCCTGGGGCAAGACCTAAAAATCAAATTTTCTAAAAAGTCTTGGGCACAAGCCTTTGCACTTACAAAGAAGACTCTCTTTTGTGCTAATTCGGTTGAACTCTATGTTAAAGTATCACTTAGGTGGCACTACACCCCCTTGAGACTAGCTCAGATGTCTCCGTCCCACTCACCACTATGTTGGAGGAACTGTGGACAGGTAGGCTCCAATCTCCATATTTGGTGGTCCTGCCCAGAGATTGAAAAATTGTGGGATGAGATATTTCAGATGTGCAGCTCTGTGGGGATCTTGTTCCCTAGGGAACCTGAAGTGGCCCTCCTTAATATCTTTCCACAGAGAATGCCCAAAACTCAGAAACAGTTGGCCATTTTTATCTTTGCAGCTGCTAAAATCTCGATAGCCAGACAATGGAAACAACCAAACCCACCTGCCTTGACTAGTATCCAAAAAACTATAGATCTCTATGCTTCAATGGAATGAGGATTCTACCAACAGCTGAATAAAATGGATTCTTACTGGAAAATTTGGGATCTATGGTCCCTCAGACAAGAACCCAAGAGAAACTTCTAACACACATTAACACTTAGTCTCGAGACTTCCTTAATGCCTGAATCCAAACAAGATCTTAGACCTTGCGGAAGGGCCTAACCTATTTCCCCTCCCCCTCATACTATTTCCTCCTCTCTTTCCTTTCCCCTTCCTCTGACCCTCCCTCTTCCCTCCCTCACTCCACCTGCCTGGAAGCAGAGAAGAGATTTAAGCTAAGTAGAGAGGACTTCGATTGCTATACCACTCCACACCTCCTCCCTATAACAGAATTGTAACTCTAATCCTCTAAGCCAGCCAGAATTACTCCTTAAGAGATGTTTAGTCCTCTTACTAAGTCCATATACCTTCTGGGGAGCCCCTCTCTTCAGCTGGTCCGGAGACTATAACACATATTGGGGGTATCTTAGGCTGCTAGACAATTTTAACCTTACTAGATATACACAGGTGCCAACTTAGGAGAGGGGGTGGGCGGTGTTGGGAGAAGAGTGACGAGCAACGATACAAAGTGAAAAATATAAAATGAGATATATGCTGGTGGAACTTGACGACATTAAATATATAATACACTGCTTGATAAATTCTACTGGCCCATGTTTTCTGTCTGTTATAACATGCATATGGTAACGTTGTGTTTCAGGTCCCCTCTGTAACCAATCGGGACAAAGTTGTTTTAATATGTATGTATTATATTCTTTATATCTACAAAAAACTTTTAAACAAAAAAACTTGCCCAATATATCCATCATGTCTGTATACAAAAGGATTTGAAATTGTTTAACATTTTGCAGGATGGTCATTTCACACATGTAAATTATGATTTTCCTTAGGTACTTTTACCCGATGATCGAAAGAGCTACGAGGCGGCAAAATATTACAAAGGATACGCCGAGAGGTGCTTACTATACACGCCATTGGCTGGCGATGCTGGCTATAGATAACTCACAGCATCTCCACCCATATTGGTGAGGTATAGTAAAGGATCCTTTGCAATAGATTTGCTGTGACTAACCACAAATCCTAATACTCTAATCTGAAGTAGCCCATGATCGCAAACTAACTCTACACTAACAAAGATCTAAACTACCACATACCCCCCGCAAGTATCTATCCTATTAACTCCTACACCACCACATAGCCACCTCAAGTACCTATCCTATTAACCCCTATACCGCCACATAGCCACTCCAAATACCTATCCTATTAACCTCTTAACCTCCACTAGCCCACCACATGTATCTATCTATCCTATTAACCCCTATACCGCCAAATACCCCAAATGAAACTAACCTAACACCTAACCCCTCTCTAAACTAAACCCCCTAAATTACTTTTAAGAAAAAGATAAGTTTAAAAAAATAAAAATTAAACCTAATCCGCAACAACCCCAAACGCAATTTAACCCTACTCTACCAAACACCTAACCCCCCTCTAAACTAAACCCCCTAAGATCCTCAAAAAAAAACTTAATCTGCCACAACCGCCAAATACCCCAAATGAAACTAACCTAACACCTAACCCCTCTCTAAACTAAACCCCCTAAATTACTTTTAAGAAAAAGATAAGTTTAAAAAAATAAAAATTAAACCTAATCCGCAACAACCCCAAACGCAATCCTACCCTACTCTACCTAACACCTAACCCCCTCTAAACCAAAATTAAAAAATTCTAAGTTACAATAAAATAAAAAAATTTAAGTTACAAAAAAGCTGTCAGAAACCTTTGCTCCCTCCTGGCCAGTTGAATCAGCTCCTGTGGGAAAAAAAACAGACACTGAGCTCCTTAAGTCTCTCACAAAACCGGTGTGCATTTAATCTTTAATAGTTGCTATATTAATTATAAGAAGTACATAAAAACAGTCCAAAAACCTGTCTGCAAATGAACTGCAAGTAAAAACCCATACTAACAGCTTCACCTGTTATTATGGGGAAGATCCTTGCTCCACTGACCAACACGCTATTAAATACTGACATCAACTAAAATCCTATAATAAATATAACAGCCCGCGTATTTGGTTGTTACAGAACCTTGCTACACTTGAAGATTTTCTTAAAGAGACAGACACACTATTAGATTAATTAAATTAATAATAGCATCTCAAATTGTATTTATTTTTATGTTTTAACATGTATGATTAAATTAGTTGATTTTTTTCACTTTTAAACTGCCCATGTAACCCCTGAGAGTCTACACTTTAGCTCTGATAGTGCAATCAATTAATCTCTAACTTGTTTGAAATAATAGCAAGCAACCATTAAATACTTTTTAAGATATCTCAATACTTTAAATAATCTACATTGTACAGAACAATGCATATTTTGTCAAGGGGATGTTGTAAACAAAGGAGGGCCGGCAGAACCTCACCGGCCTAGCCAGGGTCCTGGAATTCAGCGCCGGACCGGAATTGAGACCCAGTCCGCTGCTTCTTAAAACGGTTGCTGATCTACCAGGGTGCAGGGCATCAAGTCAGCCTTTAATATGTTGTCAGCAATTTTATGAGGCACATAGGGATATGACTTGTTTGGGGGTGCTACCTTCTGGGAGGAATGGGGGACCGGAATTTAAATGAGCGCACTGTCTGCACCATGTAGGCCTGCTTCAAATAGGGCCCTCCTGCGGCCACATCAATATGCCAATGTCAGCAATGCAGGTGGTGACATCACACTCCCATTAACTTCTATGGGAGAGACATCGCCGCTCGCTGGCATTGATCGGACATGCCCTTTTTCTTTGAATATCTCAACAGATCATTGGACTGTGAGGTCGACAAGGCCAGTAAGGCAGTTTCTTGACAGTCTGTCGATGCTTTGAATATGGGCGTCTGTATGTCATGATTTTAGGATGTCATGGGTTAATTTTTCTTTCTTGCCTTGTCTTCTCTGCTATTTAAAAACATATTCAAGTTGAAAAGAGAAAGAAGACCTTCCACTCATTATAAAAAAATGTCTTTATTTCATATTATTAAATGCTGGGACAGCAAGCCACCAACCAAATTGAGAGAGGAAAGTGCAGCACATCGGCTTACGCGTTTCAGCAAACTGGCGTATTCATAGCCTTTTATGTCCGTCTTTCCATTGATTAATATACAATGTAAAACATACTATATACATAGGTTAAAAAAGCGCTGATCACTCTCACTCCACCTTATTAGCAATTACAGATAGATATTACAAATAACGTTGTACACTTAAATTTTATCTAATAAAATAACATGTTTGATACTGTATAGAACCCATCAGAATACATCATAGAAAACAAAGAAGCTGCACTGACGAAATACAAATGGAAGTACAATATTATGTTAAATTGTACATTTCATCAAATTATCTCATCAATTCGTTATACATTTCATCAAATTGTGCATTACACATTTCCTCAAGTTATATCCTGTGACTATATCTGATCTAAAACATCTTTGTTTTGAGCATTAGGACATCAAAGTATATTATAATTGATAATACCAGGTAACTCATTCACATTGGGAAGATTTAGAATTATTCCAAAGATTCTGTTTTACCCAATCAAAATGGAGTTTATAACTTAATATATATGCCTAACTCAATGGGGGATATTGATCAAAGCATCAACCGAAAATACGTTTGAATTCTGCGTCATAATTGTTGCGAGATTAATCCGACCTAGTTATCAAAGCCTCAAGATCGGAATAAGTTGAATTTTGTGACGTAACATACGATCCGGCAGGCTGTCACGGTTCCCACCATTCCATGCAGACAACCAGGCATGGTCGCCCCTTTGGGGGCAAGCGAGAGACTTGAACCTTGGTCCTCTCTTTTCCTAGGCTTGTTCTCTTGCCTCTAAGCCACGGCTGGTTCTTTATATTTGTGTGTGTGTATGTAAGACTTTCATTACCTTTCCTTATCCTGCCTGTAGCACTGGGGCTGGACTCTGGACATTGCTTTACCTGGATCACCTGTGCTCATGTACAACCTGTCAGTCAGGCTTACCTGGGACTTCCTACCAATTAGCAGCTCATTATCTGGCTATATAACCCTGCCTTTTCCTGTGCTCAGTGTCAGTTCTTTGTTTAATGTTTCCTGTTTCTAGTTTAGGTGTCTTTGTTCCTGAATCCCCAAGACTGACCCTGCCTTGTGACCCCGCTCTGTTCATCATTTACCTGCACCTCTGGCTTCCTTTGTTTTCTGCAATACCTTGACTACTCTCTTGGATTTACCCTTATTTGTACAGCATGCTCGGATACTTGGTTTTGCACACAGCCCCCGTGCATTTATTCACTTTGGGCTGTGATACCTGTAAGGGTGAGCACATATCTCTGCTACAGACTCTAACCCAGGTAAGACCTTTACATAAGAACTGACCATCATGGAGCCCACAGAGATGAACAGTATGCTCACTGTCCTGACCCAGAAAGTATCCAACTTGTCTCAGACTGTTCTGGATTTGCAGCAGGACTTTTGTGCCCTTAAAGGTATGGTACACCCAGAACCAGCGTATCGTGAATCTTTTGTACTATTACCTGAGAGATTTGATGGTAGCCTTTTCTCCTTCTTGTCCTTTAAGGTAGATTGTGAGCTCTTGTTTTCCTTAAAGCCTCTTATGTATGTCACTGAATTCATCATGGTCCGCTCAGTAATCATCCTGCTTTCTGGGCAGATAAAAAAATGGGCACACCAGATGCTCCTGTCTAAGAGTCCTGTCCTAGACAACTGGGGGGGCTTTCATAACAGCCATGGCCACTCAGTGTACTACCACAAGGCAAACTAAGGTTCCTAGGACTGTGCCACATTCCCAGAGATCACAGCCTGCTCATGACTGGGATGCTTTTTACCAGTACTCACCCGCAAACCTTGATGCTCCTGATTAATCATATATACTCCTTCCCAGGACATTTAGGAGCCCATGGAGATAGGGGTAATCCTGAATAGACAGGCTTCCCTAGAAAAAGCCAGAAGGAGGAGCCATTGCCTTTGCTTTTACTGAGGGGAAAGAGGGCATTTCATCTCTAATTGCCCTATTCGCCCACCTCGGTCTCCAGCATTCCAAACGGGCACTGTTTTTGTTCACCCCCTTTGTTCTACATGCAATTCTGTGAGGTGCCAAGGTTGCTGTCATGGCTGTCCATGTTCTGCTGTTCAGAAGAGTCTACTAACCTCTGAAACTGTTATTTCCTGGAGACCTACGGAACCTACTCTTGCTAGTCCTGAAGTCCCTGAGCCCTAGGTTATGCCTCTACCTCTTGCTCCTGAAGTGTCTTCTCAACTTTCTGAGGATTTACCTAATCCTGAAACCATCATCACTTCTGTACAGGCAAGCACCAGCATTACGTTCTGTCCTGACAAAGTACTGCCACCTGACTACACTTATGCCCGAATGATACTCTTGTTTGCAAGCAGGATCTTGTGATGTTCGAGAAAGCATTGCAAGCTGCGAGTACTTCGACAGCAGCCAATACCAAAAAGTATAGGAAGAAGGCTGCCAAGGCCATTATTGGTACAGTGTTTCCCAGTAATGTAGATGATGACCAAAATTTAGGTCAGGATGCCTATGCGAGAGTCCCCATCCTGCCAGATGACATCTTTGACATGTCCGATGATGAGGCTGACTTTACCCCCAAACTCAAAGTGGTCTCTACCCAGCCTGTTCACTCCCAGGGGGTGATTTTAAGGGGAGGGAACTGTCACGGTTTCCACCGTTCCATGCAGACATCCAGGTGTGGTCACCCTTTTGGGGGCAAGCGAGGGACTTGAACCTTGGTCCTCTCCTTTCCTAGGCTTGTTCTCTTGCCTCTAAGTCACGGCTGCTTCTTTCTATTTGTGTGTGTGTATGTAAGCCTTTCATTACCTTTCCTTATCCTGCATGTAGCACTGAGGCTGGACTCTGGATATTGCTTTACCTGGATCACCTGTACTCATTTACAACCTGTCAGTCAGGCTTACTTCGGACTTCCTACCAATTAGCAGCTCATTATCTGGCTATATAACCCTGCCTTTTCCTGTGCTCAGTGTCAGTTCTTTATTTCATGTTTCCTATTTCTAGTTTAGGTGTCTTTGTTCCTGAATCTCCAAGACTGATCCTGGCTTGTGGCCCTGGCTCTGTTCATCGTTTACCTTTGTTTTCTGCAATATCTTGACTACTCTCTTGGATTTACCCTTGTTTGTACAGCATACTCGAATCCTTGGTTTTTGCACACAGCCCCCGTGCATTTATTCACAGCCCAGGTGGTTTTCTTACCTGATCACTTTGGGCTGTGATACCTGTAAGGGTGAGCACATATCTCTGCTACAGACTCCAATCCAGGTAAAACCTTTACACAGGCTCAATCCGATGCAGATTGACGCAGATTGATGCAAGTTGAAACCCCGTTGAATTCTAGCGTAATTATGTTCATTCGCCCTCCTATTCAACACTATTTGAAGCCATTACGAAATTATCAAAAATTCAACATTTTTTTTCCGAAGCAGCGTACCTAGTTTTCAATCCGCCACCCTTGAGGTTGCGGATGCCATAGAACTCAATGGGAGTTGGAAAACACAGAAATCTTATGTTCGACGCTGCAAGAGAATAAAGCATATCACCTAATAAAAGTCAATTACAAAAGGGTATATTAAATATGTATACCCTTACAAAACAATATTATTGCTACACATTTGCTACACATTTGGTGCACTATATAGAGAAACATTTTTAAATTTTAAAATATAGATATTTGTATTTTTAAAATCTATTTGCACCATTTTTAAAGTTGTATATACGCTTCTACAAATGTTACAAACACAAAGTTATTAAATAGCATTCCCTTTCTGTCATGTTTTTCAATGGCCATACTCTACATTATTCTTTAATTCACTCTTCAAAAAAAATTGACTGTCCACTTTGCACCAAATATGTCGCTACTTGCTATATTGGCAATTAATTCCTGCTCCAAAAAAGAATACATTTCTACTATATACAATAATGTGCTAAAGAGAAATGTGTTTGTTCGTGAACAGTAATGAAATGGTATAAATAAAGTTTGGAAAAACCCGAATAGACGTGAGATCGATGACTGTTAGTTAACAACAGTCCAATACTCCTCGCACCGTACTTGACGCACGTGTTTTTGACATTTTTTTTCATAAATATGGAGATCGTATTGAGATCCGCGGCCGCGATGTTTGCCGATGTTTGGAGAGCGTATTGACATCCGCGAATGCAACATAGTTGATGCTTTGATAAATATCCCCCAATGTGTACACAGGAGCTGTGTAGTTTGTCAGACTACATACACTTTTTATCTCATAGCATATGGTTTGAAAGTTTGTATTTATAAATATATGTATGTAAAGGCAGTCAAAATAGAATTACTCCCAATAGTTTATTATATCATATCGAGAGTTTAGACCCTCTGGATGTCTGGTTCTCAATTTAAACATCCCAAAAAACTCCATTTTAGCTAGGAGCTTGTCTATGTCACCCCCCCCCCCCCCCTTTTCGGTGTTCTCACTTGTTCTATAGCACACCACTTGAGAGTATGGATATTTCCATTATAATTCTCTATAAAGTGGCGTACCAAAGGGGTAGATGATTTGCCCTGTGTTATAGTTGAGATATGTTCACGAATACGTGATTTTATATCCCTTGAATTGAGTCCAATGTATTGGACCCCACATATCTGGCATCTCAACATGTATATTACTCGAGAGGACATGCAATTCATGCATGTTTCAATTTGGAACACTTCTCCTGTTACATAGGACGTAAAGGTCTTAGTTCTCTCCAGGTATTCACAGGGTCAACATTTTTTGTGGCCACAATTGTACATGCCTCTACTACTCATCTATGCACCTCTGTGTTCTTGGTCTGACTTTAGTTCTGTTGGGGATAAAAGTGATCCTAATGTTGGACATTTTCTGGAACTGCACCTAATGCCCTTTTTGACCAAATCTGTCAGTTTATCATCCGCAGCTAAAATAGGGAAGTGTTTTTTTACTATATCTGCAATCTGAGGGAACGGAGCACTATAGTTTGTTACAAAGTTGACACCTTCAAAATTCTTATCCAGTTTGGACTTGCCCTTTAAAATTGACATTCTGTGCCTGCTCTCAACCTGATTTCTTGCTTTTCTTATTGTCTTGTGGGGGTAAACTCTCTCCTTCAACCTTCTTTCCAATTCACTAGCTTCAAGGCAATAATCTCTTTGTTCCAAACAGTTACTCTTTAAGCAAGTAAACTCACCCTTAGCCACTGCAGCCGCAGTGTGTTTCGGGTGAAAGCTCTTGTCATGAAGCAGGGAATTTCCACTGATCCGTTTCCTATACACTTTGGTTGAAACCTTATTGTCTCTTGAACCAATCAGTGTCAGGTCTAAATAGTTAATATGTGCTGGATGGTACTCATACGTAAAACTGAGGCAAATAGTGTTGGAATTCTAAATATCTACAAAAGTGCCAATATTTGAATGCTCCCCCTCCATAGGAACAGGAGGTCATCAAGGTACCACCCGTACATACAAATGTCCTCTCTATATGGGTTTCTAGCTCCAAAGACGTGGAAGAACTCCCACCAACCTAAAAATAGGTTGGCGTACGACAGGGCGAATTTAGCCCCCATCACCGTTCCACATTTTTGGAGATAGAAACTTCTCTAGAATTGGAAAAAATTATGTGTAAGCAAGAATTTAGTGATTCTGAGTACAAAATCTTGAAACTCTCAAGGGTAGTGAAAATAATTTCTCAAAAAGAATTTGACTGCTCTTAGGCCTTCCTCATGGGGAATGGAGGAATATAGGGAGACAGCATCTACTGTAACCCAACAACAGATATCTTTCCACTCTTGTGTTTCCATTATGTTTAAGACATGTTTTGTGTCCTTTATGTGTGATGGTAAAGATCTGACAAATGGTTGTAGTATGGTGTTGAGCCATTGGGATAGGTGCTTCAATAGCGACCCTATTCCGCTGACAATTGAGCAGCCTTGTATGTTACTTAGAGATTTGTGGACCTTAGGCAAGTGATGGAACAGGGGTATCCTGGAATTTTCCACATTAAGATAATCAACTGTCTTAGCATCCAGGAACCCCTGTTCCATCTCATCGTCCAAGATCTGACACAGATCTCTTCTGTACGTACTAGTGGGATCTCTTGACAACACTGTGTAATTGTTAGTGTTACTGAGTTGTCTTAGTGCCTCATCCACATAAGTTGATTTATAAAGTACTACCACAGTACCTCCCTTATCCGCATTTTTTATGATGATATCTGGATCATCCTGCAACTGTTTCAGTGCTATCTTTTCCCTTCTACTAAGATTTTGTTCAGTAGAACCTGCTGTCGCTTTAAGGTTCATTATATACTTTTCAATTCTATTAAAGAATGTCTCAATGATCCTACCCTTACTATGTATGGGGTAGAAATTATATTTGGGCTTAAGGGTTCAATGTCTACCAGACCACAAAAATGTTTTTTTAGTGTGACATTTCTAATTAGGCGATTCACATCAATTATGGTCTGGAAGACATTGAAGTCTGTGGTAGGAGCAAAAGAAAGGCCATTTCCCAACACTTTTAATTGTTCACAAGTCAAATTTTTATTGGATAAATTAATAACATTCTCTACTTGTATTTGGTCTGGGCACGTAGTCATCTCAGTTGGTATCTGGGTTTTGTGTGTATTGGGGACTGAAATTAGTGCCGGGTCTAAGGGAAAAACCTGATCAAGGTCTGTGGTTTCTGGTCTCTGTGCCATAACACTTGTTGTAGGTGTATACCCTGTACCTCCCTGTCTCTGGTCATGATTAGTTTTGTCCTTCGGTCTGACTACTTGTGGGGGTTCAGTCATGGGGTTTACAATGGTGTTTTTTAGGATCCCTGTATGTGTGACTGTCATTTCCTCATTGCCAGAAGATCTCTCATCTGAGGAGTAGTCTATCTCACTTTCTGAGAAAGAGACTGCCTTTACCCCTGTCTTATTGTTTCTGTCCTTTATTTTTGTTTTTATTTTTGTTCTTGTTTTTATTAGTGTTATGTGAATGTCTGTTATATGTCTGTTGTTTTCTGTTCCATATGTAAACAGTCTTACTTTCGTAGTCTGTCTTGTCTCTTAAATATTTCGTATGTTTGCTTTCCATGACTGCTTTCTTATTCTTTGCTAAAGTATCTCTTAGGAGATTATCAAATCTAGCAAATACTGAGTCATCTCTTATTTTGTTCATCTCTAACTGAGTATCATCTATCTTTTTTCTAATCTCAATAAACTGTTTCTGTTTATAATCAATTAACATTAGCATTAATTGTGAGGAGCATTCTGAGAGAACCTCATTCCAGGCCTCTATAAATTCAGAGTCATTAGTGTCCACCTCAAAAGTAGGGAATTTAAAAATTCTAAGACCTCTGGGTATCATTTTTGCTTTTATATACAGATCAAAGGTCCACAAATCCCATTGCATTCTGGTTTCTTTTAATAGTAGATGTACCATTGCATCAAATAGATTACTTAATGACATCACTCCTTTATCATTAGAAAAGATTATATCATAGTCCATGGAGTTAGAATTTCTTGCCATTACAGGCATCAAGGAATAAAACTGAGGTTGGTTGCTGTCTATGTTGTCTGCTCCTAAACCAACAGTATAACCAAACACTGGTGCTTAACTGGAAAACACCTGGATATATAATACAAAAGTTCGGTATGCGTGTGGTTTTTACTGTAAGGACCCAATAAACACATATTTTAGAGATGTCTAAAAGAATCAGACTTATGGGACCACTCACTTTTACTATCTGCAACTAGTTCAACAGGATACAGGGGGTAATTAAGCCTTTGCACTACAGTGATTTTTATGATCCGAAGATTGCAAAAACAGTGAAAGAACACAGTGTCTCCATCAAGACACAGGCTAGGTCAATCAGAAGTGGAACTAGTATATCTTGAAACATGCTTTTATCACATTTATAATACTGGCTGATAAAAAATATGACAACCATGTCATATTTGGTAACAAACTAATCCTCATGATTTCTCAAGGGGATTGCCTATATGTGTTTATCTACTGGGTATTCATAACAAAAAGTTATAAGTTTTTCTATAATTTCAGCCAAGGATTTAGAGTTTTTATGACATGCCATAAAGGAGAGGGGTGGTCACTCTATTTGCTCACTCTGACAGGGGCCTGACCAGAAATCTGATCTCAGAGAAAAAAATATATAACTTTGATTTCAACAATATAATTTGGTCATTCTACATGGGAAGCTGTTCATAACATTGCTATGTGTAATTGTTTGTTAACTGTTTTTTAAAATATAAGTGCGCTGTGACTCATTTGCTCATAAAATGTTCTTTATTAAGTTTTGCCTTTGTCTAATATTTGAACCACAATACTGAAAGAAACTGGTAACAATATTACTGTGTTTTGTTTTGTTTTTTCAATTAATTTTTTCTAAAGTGTGTTTTGTGATTTTTTTCATTTGTTAGATTGGGTTTTCCTTAAGATTTCCCATTTCATAATCTTAGGTGGTGGCAGCAGAGATAGTTTAGTGTGGGTGGCATAAAATGAGAGTTCGGGCATTTTTCTAATGTATTTTATAGACTAGAGAGTGTTTGTTAACCCTTGCACTCACTGAACTAGGTCACAGGCTTGCCTGGAGTGGCAAGGCTGTGAGAAACTAGTTACGGTGGAAAGGGTTGGTTAAGCCTTTTTGTGCCAAACTGGTGACTGGTGCAGGGTTGGTTAACTCTGTATGTCACACTGTACAAAGGGATCAATTCAAATACCAAAATGTACGTAATTTTTTTTAACATTTACACTATTTTGCCCCATTTATGTGCCTTTTGGGCAAAGTTCAGAAGGGGTAAAACAATAATTTCTGCTGTGTAAATGTGGTGCAAATGATCTTTCCTATTGATTTCAATAAGAGATGATAATAGTAAACTGTAGCAGACATTAAGGTGCTTGGCAAATAAAAGGTACTATGTAAACTGTTAAGGGATGTTAAGCATTAAGGAAAAATGAACCCTTAATGGGCATTGATAAACATTTTTACCAGCAGCTATGTAAACTTGACCTATGGGGGGAAAAAAAGAAACCCATGAGGCTTAACAATCAAAAAATTACCAGCATGGAGAGAAATCTCTCAAAATCCTGGGGGGAGGGGCTTTTTTTTAAACATTATGTTGTAATGTATGTGTCTCTCCTTCAAATCCACAACCCCACATAAAGAGATAGAAAGTTCCCCTTTTTAAAATTCTTTGAGGGGCCTCAGAGTACTGGCGAGACTTTAGATCATCTCGCCAGAGCAGAGAGCTTTGGATCATCAGGCCCACAGTAATATCTATGACTGTATTTGGTACATCAGTGTATACAGTTTTTTGATGAAAGTTATTTGTTAATTGCTTAGAATTTCCTTGTGTGAAGGTTTGAAAAAACATTAAGACTTCCTTATGTGATAGTCTGTAAAAAGCCTGCAAAAATATTTTGAAGGTCAACAAAAATATTGTAAAAATGAATTTGTGTGTTTTCCCAGTAATAAGCCAAAATAAATTGATGACCCAGAAATAAAGTATAGATAAATTGGGATTGTAATGTCATATGAATAAAAAACCAAAAATCCAATGAATGTACTGGAAATATAATGGACGCGTTAATAGGTTACTATTAAAAAGCTGCTGACTTGTCTGACAAACAATGAATGCTGACTGTGTACAGCATGCACATCACACACACACATATGCTGACATTTTAAATGTATCGCTACTATGGCTTTACAAGAGACTGCATCAGCTACACTACATAAAACCTTCCTATCAAGGCAAAATCTATTTTATTTTATGTTTTTCACAACAGTGCTCACACATTCCCTTTTTTTTTTTACGTCTATTGATTGCAGATAAACTGCCTCGAAATGAGCTCTTAAAAATAATTGCAGGCATTTTTTTTCTGGTGTATTGATCATAGTGTGTAATTATTATAATAACATAGTCATTTTTTAATGTTATAAAATATAGTGTTCTAACCGCTTTGCCACTAAAGTGAGCTGAAATGCTATGTAGGAAAACGGTTAAATGTTTCCTTTTTCTTGGGAAAGGTCCTTACTGCTATTTTATGCAACACAAACTGTTCAGATATGAAGTAAATATTGCTGGAGGACTGGGGTCAGAGGAAAGGAGATTAATTTTATGTCTATTGTATTTTAAAAAGGTTGAATCTTACAAAACAAACACGACCTCTGTAGTGTCATACATTTGTCAAGTACAGGAAGCTATTTCACACTAGACTATTATTGCTTTGTATCATGCTGTGAAATATATACACAGCGATGTATTTTATAAATGGTTTGTTTCTTGCTGGAAAAGGGCGGCTTATGTAGAGTGGAAAACATAAGTGGGAATGTATAGAGGAAAACATAAGCAAAAAAATTAGAGCAACACGGAAAACTGTACTTCTTGCTAGGACTGAAACAAGAGTGTCTCAGAATGCATGGATGTTTTTGTTTGTTTTTTCAAATTGGATGCTCATTTGCTGAACAAGTCTAATTCAAACACTAAGAAAAGAAGAATATGCAGAACTAAAATGTGTTACTGCCAATTAAAGCTAGGGAATACAGCACTCTTTTGAATATCAAAATTCTTTTAGATACAGAACTATGTTTACAGAAACTTCATTAATGCATTAAAAAGCAATTTAAAGATGTAAATAAAATAGACGTCTCAAACAAATTAGTATAGCAAACCACTGCAAAATTCTCCTCATTCAAAAAGACCTACAAAACCCCAGAGAAAAGCACCACCACTAATTCTATCAGTCAATCAGAATTAAAGGGTAAAAAATCCTATTGGCTGATGCAATCAGCCAATAGGATTGAGCTTCAATCCTATTGGCTGATCCAATCAGCCAATAGCATTGAGCTTGCATTCTATTGGCTGATTGGAACAGTAAATAGGATTTTTTACCCTTTAATTCTGATTGGCTGATAGAATTCTATCAGCCAATCGGAATTCAAGGGACGCCATCTTGGATGACGTCATTAAAAGGAAACTTCATTCTTCAATAGACAGGGAAAGAAGAAGATGCTCTGCGCCGGATGTCTTGAAGATGGAGCCGCTCTGCGTTGGAAGGATGAGGATAGAAGATGCCGTCTGGATGAAGACTTCTGCCCGCCTGGAGGACGACTTCTTGCCACTTGGATGAAGACTTCTCCCGGGTTCGTTGAGGATTTCTTGCCGCTTGGATGAAGACTTCTCCTAGCTGGATGAGGATGGATGTCCGGTCTTCAAAAACTGTAAGTGGATCTTCGGGGGTTAGTGTTAGGTTTTTTTAAGGGTTTATTGGGTGGGCTTTATTTTTAGATTAGGGACTTTGGGCAATGTAAAAGAGCTAAATGCGGGGGCGGAGCTAACCGCTGAAGTGACTGGAAGCATGTTGCAGCAGCTCCTAGCTTTAGTTAATAATTTGTGCTTTTCTCCTTTACTTGATTTCCCATAATAACGGGGAGACATACTGCAATCCCTATCTAAGACCATATTACACAGCTTGGAGGGAGAGAGGGAAGAGAGAAAGGAACTTTCATAGCATATTCTCTGGTTTATACACTGCAGCCTCCTTGCGAGGTGGTGCTAACATGGCGGATCTCCACATGGCTATGTTAGCCCTTTTTGAAGACTACGGCCGCAAACTGATGGACAGGCTAGACCGTCTCATATTGGCTACTGGACCCCAGGCTGGCGACGTTGAACCTCAGGGAAGAGCAGCAGCGACACCTGACTCGCAAGGGAGCGCCACCCAGGGGTATAATGCCCGACATTCTCTACCGGCCGCGACCTGCCCCTCAGAGTCCATTTCAACGTACGGGAGCAGCAGATATTCAGCATTCGTCTCTGACCTAGGAGCCGCGGCCGATTCCCTGGAGCACAGTGCATACCGCTTATGCATGCAGCGGGTAGTAGCTGTGGGAGACGCTGAGGAGGGGTTCCCTGAGACAAATGGATACAGGTCTGTGGTTGTGACTGACCGGGAGGCTATAACCCCAGAGGCGACTTACTCTATCAGCTGGCCTCATTCTTCCCGCTACCCTGATTCCCTGCAGTGTACTTGGCCCGTTCCACATATGTTTGAGCCGGTTTCCCAGGGATACGGAGGGGATGGCAGGGACGTCCATGGACAGATTTCTCTTCGCAAAAAAGCTGGAATAGGCTGACCTTTTTCACCCTCCACACAGCTGGGAACGATTAACCTAGCATACCTTTTTTATCTTTCTCTTTTCTCCTTCTTTTCGCTCTCTTGATTATGACGACACTGCTGTCTGATTTTACTAAGGTTCGCATGCAAGCAGTTAACTGTTGACAGAGGGATGAACACTTGTTATACAATCCAGTGACTCTTTGCGGTGACATTTGTCCCCTTGAGTGGGTGCTATGCTATTGTCTATCACACCATAGTTGCTATGTTTTATACTGTGGAGTCTACTTTAATGAACAATACTGCCTGAATCAGTGTAGATCTTTCACCCACAATTGCTCCTGTGTATGTTTACTTTTGGAACTCATAGATAATTGTGGGGATGTGCACCCTAACCTACACCTGTTGCCCAGTGAAGAGAGTTGATGTAATCCCTGAAACCACGTGGACCTCTACATTTATTGCCTTTCTGTGTTGTTATTGTTTGCAGATCCTAACATTTCCCTGTTTACTTTAGTTTAGGAACTAAGTTTATGTTTAAACTTCCTTTATTTTAGAGCAGGACTGTACATATTCATGCCTCTTATTCTAGCTAAAAGTGTTTTGTCTCTGATCCCTACATGCTTAAGAGCGCGAGTGGTGTGTGCTGTACGCCCCCTTTTGGCCTCATGATTGCTTCTTTTATGCTGGTGTACCCTCCGCTCACAGACAGCGAAGCAAATGATAAAGCCCAAGTATTTGTAAGTCTCAAGCAGTCACACAATATTTATAGTCTTGTTAAAGTTTTAAGGATGGATTAGAAGCACACTATGGGCGGTAGTTATCAAGCCGTCTACTTTTCTGCATTCGCCGGCCCAATACGCCCGCCTAAGCTCGCCTACCTTCGCCGCCGCGGACCGGAAAAAATACGCCTAAGTTATCAAATAAAGCTGTCAAAAAGCCGCGGGGCGATGAGCAGCGGACTGTGACAGTTATCACTCATCCGATCTCGCTGCCCTTCGGCTTTTTCCCAGCTTTATTGCTAGCCTGTCACTAAGCACTCACACTAAACTGCACTGTTCTACCCCCTATACCGGCGCCCCCGGAGCCTCCCGCAACTCAATAAAGTTACTAACCCCTAAACCGCCGCTCCTAGACGCAGCCGCAACTCTTATAAATGTATTAACCTCTAAACCGCCGCTCCTAGACCCCGCCGCAACTCTTATAAATGTATTAACCCCTAAACCGCCGCTCCTAGACCCTGCCGCAACTCTTATAAATGTATTAACCCCTAAACCGCCGCTCCCGGACACCGCTGCCACCTACAGTATACCTAGTAACCCCTATCCTGCCCCCCCTACACCGTCGCCCTCTATTATAAAATTATTAACCCCTATCCTGCTGATCCCGCACCTCTCCGCAACTAAATAAATAGTTTAACCCCTAAACCGCCGCTCCATGAACCCGCCGCAACCTATATTAAACCTATTAACCCCTATCCTGCCCCCCCCTACACCGTCGCCACCTATAATAAATATATTAACCCCTATCCTGCCCCCCACTACGCCGCCGCCACTGTAATAAAATTATTAACCTCTAACCCTAAGTCTAACACTAACCCTAACGCCCCCCTAACTTAAATATTAATTAAATAAATCTAAATAAATTAACTCTTATTAACTAAATGAATCCTATTTAAAACTAAATACTTACCTGTAAAATAAACCCTAAGATAGCTACAATATAAATAATAATTATATTATAGCTATCTTAGGATTTATATTTATTTTACAGGTAACTTTGTATTTATTTTAGCTAGTTAGAATAGTTATTAAATAGTTATTAACTATTTAATAACTACCTAGCTAAAAGAAATACAAAATTACCTGTAAAATAAATCCTAACTTAAGTTACAATTAAACCTAATACTACACTATCATTAAATTAATTAAATAAACTACCTACAAATAACTACAATTAAATACAATTACATAAACTAACTAAAGTACAAAAAATAAAAAAAGCTAAGTTACAAAAAATAAAAAAATAAGTTACAAACATGTTAAAAATATTACAACAATTTTAAGCTACTTACACCTAATCTAAGCCCCCTAATAAAATAACAAACCCCCCCCAAAATAAAAAAATGCCCTACCCTATTCTAAATTAAATAAATTTCAAAGCTCTTTTACCTTACCAGCCCTTAAAAGGGCCATTTGTGGGGGCATGCCCCAAAGAAAACAGCTCTTTTGCCTGTAAAAGAAAAATACAACCCCCCCAACATTAAAACCCACCACCCACATACCCCTAATCTAACCCAAACCCCCCTTACAAAAACCTAACACTAATCCCCTGAAGATCATCCTACCTTGAGTCGTCTTCACTCAGCCGAGCCACCGATGGAACTGAAGAGGACATCCGGAGCGGAAGAAGTTAATCCTCCAAGCGGCGCTGAAGAAATCTTCCATCCGATGAAGTCATCATCCAGGCGGCGCTGAAGAAAAGTCTTCGATCCGGCCGATGTCATCTTCAAAGAGGCGCTGAAGAGGTCTTCTATCCGGGCGAAGTCATCTTCCAAGCCGGGTCTTGAATCTTCCTTCCGCCGACGCGGAACCACCTTCTTCACCGACGGACTACGGCGAATGACGGCTCCTTTAAGGGACGTCATCCAAGATGGCGTCCCCTCAATTCCGATTGGCTGATAGGATTCTATCAGCCAATCGGAATTAAGGTAGGAAAATCTGATTGGCTGATGGAATCAGCCAATCAGATTCAAGTTCAATCCGATTGGCTGATCCAATCAGCCAATCAGATTGAGCTCGCATTCTATTGGCTGATCGGAACAGCCAATAGAATGCGAGCTCAATCTGATTGGCTAATTCCATCAGCCAATCAGATTTTTCCTACCTTAATTCCGATTGGCTGATAGAATCCTAGTGTTAGTGTTAGGTTTTTGTAAGGGGGGTTTGGGTTAGATTAGGGGTATGTGGGTGGTGGGTTTTAATGTTGGGGGGGGTTGTATTTTTCTTTTACAGGCAAAAGAGCTGTTTTCTTTGGGGCATGCCCCCACAAATGGCCCTTTTAAGGGCTAGTAAGGTAAAAGAGCTTTGAAATTTATTTAATTTAGAATAGGGTAGGGAATTTTTTTATTTTGGGGGGGTTTGTTATTTTATTAGGGGGCTTAGATTAGGTGTAAGTAGCTTAAAATTGTTGTAATATTTTTAACATGTTTGTAACTTATTTTTTTATTTTTTGTAACTTAGCTTTTTTTATTTTTTGTACTTTAGTTAGTTTATGTAATTGTATTTAATTGTAGTTATTTGTAGGTAGTTTATTTAGTTAATTTAATGATAGTGTAGTATTAGGTTTAATTGTAACTTAGGTTAGGATTTATTTTACAGGTAATTTTGTATTTCTTTTAGCTAGGTAGTTATTAAATAGTTAATAACTATTTAATAACTATTCTAACTAGCTAAAATAAATACAAAGTTACCTGTAAAATAAATATAAATCCTAAAATAGCTACAATGTAATCTTAGCTATCTTAGGGTTTATTTTACAGGTAAGTATTTATTTTTAAATAGGAATAATTTATTAAAGTATAGTGTAGTGTTAGGTGTAATTGTAACTTAGGTTAGGATTTATTTCACAGGTACATTTCTCTTTATTTTAGCTAAGTAAGCTATTAAATAGTTAATAACTATTTAATAGTTATTGTACATGGTTAAAATAAATTGAAAGTTACCTGTAAAATAAATATAAATCCTAAGATAGCTAGAATATAATTATTATTTATATTGTAGCTATATTAGGGTTTATTTTAAAGGTAAGTATTTAGTTTTAAATAGGATTCATTTAGTTAATAAGAGTTAATTTATTTAGATTTATTTAATTAATATTTAAGTTAGGGGGGCGTTAGGGTTAGGGTTAGACTTAGGTTTAGGGGTTAATAATTTTATTACAGTGGCGGCGGCGTAGTGGGGGGCAGGATAGGGGTTAATAAATTTATTATAGGTGGCAACGGTGTAGGGGGGCAGATTAGGGGTTAATAAATTTATTATAGGTGGCGACGGTGTAGGGGGGGCAGGATAGGGGTTAATACATTTAATATAGGTTGCGGCGGGTTCAGGGAGCGGCGGTTTAGGGGTTAATACATTTATTATAGTTGCGGTGGGCTCCGGGAGCGGCGGTTTAGGGGTTAATATGTATAGAGTAGCTTGCGGTGGGCTCCGGGAGCGGCGGTTTAGGGGGTAATATATTTATTTAGTTGCGGCGGTGTAGGGGGGGTCAGATTAGTGGTGTTTAGACTCGGGGTACATGTTAGGGTGTTAGGTGTAGACAGCTCCCATAGGAATCAATGGGATGTCTGTCAGCAGCGAACTTGTACTTTCGCTATGGTCAGACTCCCATTGATTCCTATGGGATCCGCCGCCTCCAGGGGTGGCGGATTGAAAACCAGGTATGCTGGGCCGTAAAAGTGCCGAGCGTACCTGCTAGTTTTTTGATAACTAGCAAAAGTAGTGAGAATGTGCCGCACTTGTGTGCGGAACATCTGGAGTGACGTAAGAATCGATCTGTGTCGGACTGAGTCCGGCGGATCGATGCTTACGTCACAAAATTCTACTTTTGCCGGTCTCGAGCCTTTGATAACTAAGGCGAATCAGCCTCGCCACAAATACGCTGCGGAATTCCAGCGTATTTGAGGTTGATGGCTTGATAACTAGGCCCCTATGTATGATGACTGATCTTGCTGAGCTGAGGTGAGATACTAAGCATTAAACCTGGTTGCTAATAGCGTCGCTATAACATACATAATGCATTACATGGTCCTTCTATATTGCTATGTATGATTAACCTAGAGCTCTTGTTTGAATTGTATACTCTATCCTAGGCTGTCCACATGCTTAATTGTCTTTGTTTAGATAACCATGATGTTAAAGTTGCTATACCAATATTCTTGGGCTCTATGTTAGAAGGGTAAGTTAACAATAGTAAGATCTGTTATTTTGGCCTTCCCTCCGCACCCCCCCCCCCCTCCATTGCTTCTGTGCCGTCAGGGATGATTCCCTTTCTCTCTGCACACTCTTTTGGCAGAGTTTAGTAGTCTCTGCCCTACCCGTAGAGCCATGACTCAGTTTTTCCCTGCGCCAATGTAGAATGGCTCACGGAGGTTCAATACAGGAACATTGACTTTGCAGTGATTTCCTGTTTTCCTGAAGTTTATTCAAGATAATAGTCTTAAGATTGCTTATGTTTTAATAAAAGCTCAGTGTTAATGGTTATTGGATTACACTAACAACTGAGGGATGTTATGCTCCATATTTTCCCAATTGACGATTTATACAGAGTTACCTTGATGCTTTTATTATGTTTCACTATATTGATATTGTATATGCACTTCACAATTTGTATTTATCCCACATAAGCTGAAATTGCAATTTTTACTATTATCTACGTTGACATGTCCTCAATTGCTTTGTTTAACTTTTGGTCCCACGATTGGACCTGCCTGTCTGAGGAATTCGCAAACCTATAAGATTTAAAAAAAATGAGGTGCCTAATGTGTTATGTCATGCCAGTATAATATATGTTGTAAAATGTATTTTGTTGATGAGACTGTTGCCACTATGCTATTTTAACCTCAATAAAAACTATTTACAAAAAAAAAAAAGAGCTAAATGCCCTTTTAAGGGCAATGCTCATCCAAATGCCCTTTTCAGGGCAATGAGGAGCTTAGGGTTTTTAGGTAGGTTTTTATTTGGGGGGGTTGGTTGTGTGGGTGGTGGGTTTTACTGTTGGGGAGTTGTTTGTATTTTTTTTTACAGGTAAAAGAGCTGCTTTCTTTGGGGCAATGCCCCGCAAAAGGCCCTTTTAAGGGCCATTGGCAGTTTATTGTAGGCTAGGGTTTTTTTATTTTGGGAGGCTTTTTTATTTTGATAGGGCTATTAGATTAGGTTAATTAGTTTAAATATTTGATAATTTCTTTTTTATTTTTTGTAATTTAGTGTGTTTTTTTTTTGTAATATAGATAATTTAATTTATTTAATTTTAGTGTAATGGGAGGTTTTAGTGTAACACAGGTTAGGTTTTATTTTACAGGTAACTTTGTATTTATTTTAGCCAGGTAGCTAGTAAATAGTTAATAACTATTAAATAACTAATCTACCTAGTTAAAATAAATACAAACTTACCTATGAAATAAAAATAAAACATAAGTTAGATACAATATAACTATTAGTTATATGGTAGCTAGCTTAGGTTTTATTTTACAGGTAAGTATTTATTTAGTTTTAAATAGGAATAATTTAGGTATTAATTGTAATTTTTATTTGGAATTATTTTAATTATGTTAAAGTTAGTGGGTGGTAGGGTTAGGGTTAGACTTAGGGTTAGGGGTTAATAACTTTAGTTTAGTGGCGGCGACCTTGGGGACAGCAGATTAGGGGTTAATAAGTGTAGTTAGGTGGCGGCGATTTTGGGGGCAGCAGATTAGGGGTTAATAATAGTAATGTAGGTTGCAGCGATGCTAGGGACAGCATATTGGGGGTTAATAAGTGTATGTAGGTGGCGGCGACATTGGGGCAGCAGATTAGGGGTTAATAATATTTAACTAGTGTCTGTGATGCGGGAGTGCGGCGGTTTAGGGGTTAATATGTTTATTATAGTGGCGGCGATGTCCGGAGTGGCAGATTAGGGGTTAATAAAT
Organism: Bombina bombina; assembly: GCF_027579735.1. Classification (NCBI taxonomy): domain Eukaryota; kingdom Metazoa; phylum Chordata; class Amphibia; order Anura; family Bombinatoridae; genus Bombina; species Bombina bombina. The sequence continues at coordinate 399,260,686 of NC_069499.1, read as the reverse complement.
TTATTTTAGTGTTTGCGATGCGGGAGGGCCTTGGTTTAGGGGTTAATAGGTAGTTTATGGGTGTTAGTGTAATTTGTAACACTTTAGTTATGAGTTTTATGGTACAGCTTTGTAACGTAAAACCCATAACTACTGATTTTCAGGTGGCGGTACAGATCTTATAGTTATAGGCTGTACCGCTCACTTTTTGGCCGGACAGGCAAACTCTTAATACCGGCGCTATGGAAGTCCCATAGAAAAAGGACTTTTTAAAAAGTGCGGTAATTACGTTGCGTGACGGCCAAAAAAGTGTGCGGGACAGCTATACCTACAAGACTCGTAATAGCAGCGGTAGCGAAAAAGAGCCATAACGATACTTTTTCACTCATAACGCACAACTCGTAATCTAGCTGTATATTATCAAAAATAAAAAAGAATTATACCTAATCTAATATCCCTATAAAAATAAAAAAGCCCACCCAAAATAAAAATACCTAGCCTACAATAAACTACCAATAGCCCTTAAAATGGCCTTTTGTAGGGCACTGTCCTAAGTTAAACAGCTCTTTTACCTGTAAAAAAAAACCACAAAGACCCCCCAACAGTAAAACCCACCACCCAACCAACACCCCAAAATAAAAAACCTAACTCTAACAAAAACCTAAGCTACAAAATTTTAATAAAATTAGTGTGAAGTGATGCACTGGGTTCCCCAACTGGCCAACCTAATAGAAGCTACATTCTTCCTAGGTAGCTATATAACTAGGGAGTATCAAATTGGAAAATTCAGGTGGCGCTTAAAAAAGCTGTGGGTTAAATACTAATACAAACTCTTAAAAATTCCCTCTTTGAAAAAAATTCTTACTAGATGCAGTCAGCTCTTCAAAACACTTAATTTATTAAACACAGTATGAAGACAATTCAAATGTCATTAAAAAATTGTTGAAATATCATCACAAATTCAATCATACGTTTTGGCCCAAAACAGTTACAATCACCATTCATACAGCCTACAATTTCTATTCACTGATAACTTTAACTATACTATATAAAAATTGATAAAATAACAGGTCAATATCAGTGCTTAATCAACAATAAAATAGTTCAACCATAAAATGCTCCTTCAACTTTTTTAGGTATACTGAGCTTCTATGAATTTCCTTACTGATCGTATCCTATGTAAACACTATGCAACATATAACCACCAGTGCAATGTTTGATATAAGAGAATCGTAGTGTTAACTTGCTGTTAGTCAGTTCAAACAGTATCAGCTGTCTCCAATTGTAAATAATGTGCAATGTTCTTAAACAACTTGGTTATCCAATCACCACCTCTTTCCAAATGCGCTTCCAAATTACAAACACTCTTGGTGCTGGGTGTGCTAATACAGTCTCTTTCCAATAGTATCGCTTTCTTTTTTTGTGACAGGATTAATTAAGCGTGTTAGTCTCCTCTAATTATATCTTACATTATTAGTGCAGGGAACCCTGTGCTCTTAATCACACACGTTCTCACCTGCTCCTTATCAATGTCTTGTCCGGCTGTTCCCCACCGGCAGGTACGCTGTGTTTGGTGCGTCTCAGGATACCGGGTTTCTTTAGTAACGATCTTCACTTGCGCAAGTCTTGGTATGGTTACTATTTACCTCCCAGCCGTCAGGAAAGCCTTAGGTCTCTGCACATAAATACTAAGTATGCAGAGTCCTTGCGTTTAGAATAAACTCCAAATTCTTAAGTTCTACAGAGAATATGCTTATCACCTTCAACGTTTCACCCCTAAGGTGTGGGGCTTTCTCAAGATACTGCATACTATGTGAGATACTTCTAAAATCCCCTAGGTTACCTGTGATTCGTTGTACTTAATTGTATTTCCTATTTCATCCTGGAAGTACTTCTTCAGGTGGGATCCACATGTTCCTGTCAATGCAGGTGAGTGGTAGCCTTTTTTGTCAGTTTACACTACTCTTCTCAATTGCTCTGTGTGTAGTTGCAGGAGCTTCCTTTGTATGACAAAAATGCTTAAAAAACAATAAAATCTTAAAAATACATAGATAAATAGAAAAATAAAAAACCTAGTGCCTTCATACTGAATCTTTTCAAAAACATTCTTGAAAACTTCATATAAAAATCTTATGCATCAAAACAACTTTTTATGGGGATTTGAACCTCTGACCTGGTTTAAGGGCTGGAAGGTGTCCTCTAAGCTAGTGGGGCTGAATAAAATCCTCCTGCTTTTCAACTTACTAAACTCAAACATCCTACATTCTATAACCACTACATCCAGAGTTCAAAACGCCAGAAATAAAGACCTAAATGGAAGAAGGGAGGTTTCAGCCTGCATTAATATAAAAACTAACCGTCATTAATAAACTATCAATAAAGTTATTTTTATTTTATAAACAATCAAATTCAGAAATTAATTGAAAAATAATTTTTCAAAAGTTAAAAAATTAATTCCTAGGAGAGAGATCAAACCCAGGTCTCCAATGCTGAGAAGCTAATTTAATACCACAAGGCTATGAAGGCTGTTCAGTTCTTAAAGATAATCCTCATAGCTTAATCTATGACATCCTATTCTATACCTTAATGTTAGTTGGGAGTGTTTTAATTCTATATATACACTGGTTTAAAAAGTCCCTAAGTATCTATAAGTATATGTAATTGTATAAGAGGCCTCCAGATCTTAGACAGAAGCTCACAGTTTCGGATACTCTATCTCCCTTTAAGTTAAGAAGGGGCTGATAGCCAGCTCTGAATTTAGACCGTTGGGGTGTAGGGTGTTGAAATTATAGATCACTTCTGCCTCCTTCCTTAGGAGCAGATTTTCAAACCCCCCCCCCCCCCCTCCAATTACCTCTGACTTTACACAGCCCCCAAAATGTAAGGTCTTTTGTGTTACTTCCATGAGTGTCCCTGAAGTGCTGATACAAATGTGTTTCTTGATGGCCTTTTTCAATTTGCCAAAGATGCTCACGTATTCTATCCCGGAGCATTCTAGATGTCTCTCCTATATAAATTAGACCACATGAGCACTGTAACATGTATACAACGCCCCTACTATTACAACGTATGGTGTCTCTTATTGTGTAGTTAATATTTTTTGCAGGTATATTAATGTTTTTCTTTTTAATACTATGTTTACAGGATTTGAACGAGATGTAGGGGTAAAACCCACTCACCTCTTTTCCTCACAAATCCCTGTCTTTAGTCTTCTGGAGTGCTCTCCCTCTTTTAAATTCACTCGGTGCCAGCATTGATTTCAAATTTTTTACCTTTTTAAATACCATTCTGGGATAAGGTGGTAATTTATCCCCTACTATAGGGTCATTTTTAATGATATGCCAGTGCTTCCTTAGTATTTTTCTTAACTTATTATGGTCGTCACTATACTCTGTCACAAATGGTATATCATATTCATCATGGGTTTGAGTGTTTTTAACTTTATATGTTAACAGTGAGTCTCTATTGGTTTCTCTAGCTATTTTTACTGCATTTGTCACAGTCTCATCCCTATAACCTCGTTCTTTGAATTTCCTTTCTAACACTTTTATCTGTTCTTCGAAGTCACTACTCTCCGTGCAATTTTTTCTGATCCTAAGGCACTGCCCTACCGGTATGTTTTTCTTCCACTTTGAAAAATGGCAGCTGGATGTGTGGATATAATTATTGGAGTCTGTCGGTTTGAAGTATGTCATTGTTACCAATTTGTCGTCTATTATTCGGATGTCCAGGTCTAAAAATGTTAAACTTTCTTTACTAATCTGATAGGTAAGAAAAGCCCAAACCCTAAACTAAAAAAAAAAAACACGCAAAAAAGTTAAAAAAATCCTAACACTAACCCCCGAAGATCCATTAACAGTTCCTGAAGTCCGGACATCCAAGCGACGAGAGGTCTTCATCCAGGCAGCTCAATCTTCATCCATCGCGGGACTGGCATCTTCTTCATCCCTGTGGAGTGGCGATGCGCAGAGGCGGAGGCCAGGCGAAGGACCAAGGCAGAGGTCCAGGGGCAGGTCCAAGGCGGAGGTACAAGGCGATTTGAATCGGCCAATAGAATGAGAGCTGCTTAAGTCCTATTGGCTGATTTCATCAGTCAATAGGATTTTAGCAGCCATAATTCCTATAGGGGTAACTTGCATTTCAATCCTCAGTGTGCGACGGATGATCGCATGAAGAGGACCTCCACGTCAGATCGATGGACCTCCGCCTGGACCTTTGCCTTGGACCTCCGCCTGGACCTTTGCCTTGGACCTCTGCCTGGACCTCCGCCTTGGACCTTTGCCTGGACCTCCACCTTTAACCTTCGCCTGGACCTCCGCCTCCGTGCATTGCTGCTCTGCCTCCGCAGGGATGAAGAAGATGCTGGTTCAGCGATGGATGATGATGGAGCCGCCTGGATGAAGATGGAGCTGCAGGGATGAAGATTGTTCAAGCGGGAATTCAACAAATGTGAGTACATTAAGAGGGGTTAGCATTAGGATTTTTTTAAGGTTTTTTTGGGGTGAGTTTTTTTTTAGATTAGGGTGGGCACTCTTAAAAGATCTGAATGCCCTTTAAAGAGCAGCAAAAGAGCTGTATGCCCTTTCAGGGCAATGCCCATACAAATTACCTTTTCAGGGCAATGGGTAAATTAGGTTTTTTAGATAGTTTTTTATTTTTATTTTGTGGGTTTGGGCGGGTGGGGGTTTGTAATGTTAGTGGGTCTTTGTATTTTTTTTTAAGAAAAAGAGCTGATATCTTTAGGGCAATGCCCTACAAAAGGCCCTTTTAAGGGCTATTGGTAGTTTATTATAGATTAGGTTTCTTTTATTTTGGGGTGTTGTTTTTTAAATAAGTATTAGAATAGGAATAATTTGTATTATTTTGGATAATTTGTTTGTTATTTTGTGTAATGTTTTTTTTTTTTCGTTTTGGGGTGGGTTTATATTTTTAGATTAGGGGTTGGGCATTTTATAAAAGAGCTGAATGCCCTTTTAAGAACAGGAAAAAGAGCTGAATGCCCTTTTAAGGGAAATGACAATACAAATGCCCTTTTCAGGGCAATGGGTAGATTAGGTTTTACTTTATTTTTATTTTGTGTGTTTGGTGGGTGGGGGATTGTATACTGTTAGGCGGTGTTTGTTTTTCTTTTGTAGGAAAAGAGCTGTTAACTTTAGGGCAATGCCCTACAAAAGGCCCTTTCTTTCATGTAATTGGCAAGAGTCCATGAGCTAGTGACGTATGGGATATACAATCCTACCAGGAGGGGCATAGTTTCCCAAACCTCAAAATGCCTATAAATACACCCCTCACAACACCCACAATTCAGTTTTACAAACTTTGCCTCCTATGGAGGTGGTGAATTAAGTTTGTGCTAAGATTTCTACGTTGATATGCGCTTCTCAGCATTTTGAAGCCCGATTCCTCTCAGAGTACAGTGAATGTCAGAGGGATGTGAAGGAAGTATCACGTATTGAATGCAATGGTTTTCCTCACAGGAGATCTATTTCATAGGTTCTCTTTTATCAGTCATAGAGATTCATCTCCTACCTCCCTTTTCAGATCGACGATATACTCTCATATTCCATTACCTCTACTGATAACCGTTTCAGTACTGGTTTGGCTATCTGCTATATGTTATGTGGATGGGTGTCTTTTGGTAAGTATGTTTTCATTACTTAAGACACTCTCAGCTATGGTTTGGCACTTTATGTATTTATATAAAGTTCTAAATATATGTATTGTACTTATATTTGCCATGAGTCAGGTTTAAGTATATTTCCTTTTGCAGACTGTCAGCTTCATATCTGGGAAATGCATTTTTTAGGAATAAATTTTTCCTTACCTGGGGCGTGAGATTTTTTGGCGCAAAGTTACGTTTGATGACGCAAATTCGTAATTTCCGGCGTCTTACTCGACGCTGAGCCCTTTCACAAGATTGCGTCGTTAATGACGCGAGTGTGTCATTTCCGGATGTTGTTAGCGCCAAAAATAAATTCTGTTTGTGTTGTGCGTCATATTTGGCGCCAAATATTTTCATTATTTAAAACCCCATTCCTATATGCCTCTTGCCTTTTTTTCTCTATCAGAGGGCTATGCTGTTTGCATTTTTTTCCCATTCCTGAAACTGCCATCTAAGGAAATTGATAATTTTTGCTTTATATGTTGTTTTTTCTCTTACATTTGCAAGATGTCTTAATCTGATCCTGTCTCAGAAATCACTGTTGGAACCCTGCTGCATGATAACAGTTCTACCAAAGCTAAGTGCATTTGTTGTAAATTTGTGGAGATTATATCTCCAGCTGTGGTTTGTAATAGTTGTCATGATAAACTTTTACATGCAGAGAATGTGTCCATCAGTAATAGTACATTGCCTGTTGTTGTTCCTTCAACAACTAATGTACAAGATATACCTGTAAATTTAAAAGATTTTATTGCTGATTCTATTCAGAAGGCTTTGTCTGTCATCCCGCCTTCTAATAAACGTAAAAGGTCTTTTAAAACTTCTCATAGAGTTGATGAAATTTCAAATGACCGACAACATACTGAATTATCCTCCTCTGATTAGGATCTATCTGATTCAGAAGATCCTTCCTCAGATATTGACACTGATAAATCTACTTATTTATTTAAAATGGAGTATATTCGTTCTTTGTTGAAAGAAGTGTTGATTACTTTGAATATTGAAGAAACTAGTCCTCTTGATATTAAAACTAGTAAACGTTTAAATTCTGTTAATAAACCTGCTGTGGTTACTCCAGAGGTTTTTCCAGTTCCTGATGCTATTTCTGATATGATTTATAAGGAATGGAATAGGCCTGGTACTTCTTTCATTCCTTCTTCAAGGTTTAAAAAATTGTATCCTTTGCCAGCAGTTACATTGGAGTTTTGGGAAAAGATCCCCAAAGTTGATGGGGCTATCTCTACTCTTGCTAAACATACTACTATTCCTATGGCAGATAGTACTTCCTTTAAGAATCCTTTAGATAGGAAACTTGAATCTTATCTAAGGAAAGCCTATTTATATTCTGGTCATCTTATTAGGCCTGCAAATTCTTTGGCTGATTTTGCAGCTGCATCAAATTTTTGGTTGGAAAATTTAGCGCAACAAGGATTGGATTCTGATTTGTCTAGCTTTGTTCGCTTGCTTCAACATGCTAATCATTTTATTTGTTATGCCATTTTTGATATCATCAAAACTGATGTTAAATCTATGTCTTTAGCTATTTTAGCTAGAAGAGCTTAGTGGCTTAAATCTTGGAATGCTGACATGACTTCTAAGTCTAGATTGCTATCTCTTTCTTTCCAAGGTAATAAGTTATTTGGTTCTCAGTTGGATTCAATTATTTCAACTGTCACTGGGGGGAAGGGAGTTTTTTTGCCTCAGGATAAAAGACCTAAGGGTAAATCTAAAGCTTCTAACCATTTTTGTTCCTTTCAACAAATTAAGGAACAGAAAACTAATCCTTCCCCCAAGGAATCTGTTTCCAATTGGAAACCTTCTTCAAATTGGAATAAATCCAAGCCATTTAAGAAACCAAAGCCAGCCCCCAAGTCCGCATGACAGTGCGGCCCTCATTCCAGCTCAACTTGTAGGGGGCAGATTAAGATTTTTCAAGGATGTTTGGACAAATTCTGTCCAAAATCAATGGATTCTGAGTATTGTCTCTCAGTGGTATCGAATAGGATTCAGAGTAAGACCTCCTGTGAGAAGATATATTCTCTCACGCATCCCAGCAAATCCAGTAAAGGCTCAGGCTTTCCTGAAGTGTGTTTCAGACCTGGAGCTTTCCGGGGTAATCATGCCGGTTCCGTTTCAGGAACAGGGTCTGGGGTTTTATTCAAAATCTATTCATTGTCCCAAAGAAAGAAAATTCATTCAGACCAGTTCTGGATCTGAAAATTTTGAATCATTATGTAAGAGTACCAACTTTCAAAATGGTGACTATAAGGACTATTCTGCCTTTTGTTCAGCAAGGGCATTATATGTCCACAATAGACTTACAGGATGCATATCTTCATATTCCGATTCATCCAGATCATTATCAGTTTCTGAGATTCTCTTTTCTAGACAAGCATTACCAATTTGTCGCTCTTCCTTTTGGCCTAGCGACAGCTCCAAGAATCTTTTCAAAGGTTCTCGGTGCCCTACTCTCTGTAATCAGAGAACGGGGTATTGCGGTGTTTCCTTATTTGGACGATATATTGGTACTAGCTCAGTCTTTACATTCTGCAGAATCTCACACGAATCAACTAGTTTTGTTTCTTTGAAAACATGATTGGAGGATGAATTCACCAAAAAGTTATTTGATTGCTCAGACAAGGGTCACCTTTTTAGGTTTCCAGATAGATTCAGTGTCCATGACTCTGTCTCTCTCTAACAGACAAGAGACATTTAAAATTGGTTTCAGCCTATCGGAACCTTCAGTCTCAGTCATTCCCTTCAGTAGCTATGTGCATGGAAGTTTTAGGTCTCATGACAGCAGCATTGGACGCAATCTCCTTTGCTCGTTTTCTTATGAGAACTCTCCAGCTTTGTATGCTGAACCAATGGTGCAGGGATTATGCAAGGATATCACAATTAATATCCTTGAATCCCAATGTTCTACTATCTCTGACTTGGTGGGTAGATCACCATCGTATAGTTCTAGGGGCCTCTTTTGTTCATCCAACCTGGACTGTGATCACAACAGATGCAAGTCTTTCAGGTTGGGGAGCTGTTTGGGGATCTCTGACAGCACAAGGGGTTTGGAAATCTCAAGAGGCGAGATTAGCAATCAATATTTTGGAACTCTGTGTGATTTTCAGGGCTCTTCAGATTTGGCCTTTGTTGAGGAGAGAACTGTTCATTTGTTTTCAGACAGACAATATCACAACTGTGGCATATGTCAATCATCAGGGTGGGACTCACAGTCCCCAAGCTATGAAAGAAGTATCCCGGATACTTGCTTGGGCGGAATCCAGTACTTGTCTAATTTCTGCGGTTCATATCCCAGGTATAGACAATTGGAAAGCTGATTATCTCAGCCGCCAGACTTTACATCCGGGAGAGTGGTCCCTCCAGTCAGATGTGTTTTCTCAGGTTGTTCAGATGTGGGGTCTTCCAGAAATAGATCTGATGGCTTCTCATCTAAACAAGAAACTTCCCAGGTACCTGTCCAGGTCCAGGGATCCTCGGGCAGAAGCAGTGGATGCGTTGACACTTCCTTGGTGTTATCAACCTGCTTATATTTTCCCGCCTCTAGATCTTCTTCCAAGAGTGATCTCCAAAATCATCATGGAGCAATTGTTTGTGTTGCTGGTGGCTCCAGCATGGCCTCACAGGTTTTGGTATGCAGATCTTGTTCTGATGCCCAGTTGCCAACCTTGGCCACTTCCATTAAGGCCGGACCTTCTATCTCAAGGTCCGTTTTTCCATCAGGATCTCAAATCATTAAATTTGAAGGTATGGAAATTGAACGCCTAGTGCTTAGTCATAGAGGTTTTTCTGACTCAGTGATTAATACTATGTTACAGGCTCATAAATCTGTTTCTAGAAAGATTTATTATCAAGTAAGTATATTTCATGGTGTTCTCATAAATTCTCTTGGCATTCTTTTAGAATTCCTAGAATTTTACAGTTTCTTCAGGATGGTTTGGATAAGGGTTTGTCCGCAAGTTCCTTTTAGGGACAAGTCTCTGCTCTTTCTGTTTTATTTCACAGAAAGATTGCTAAGCTTCCTGACATTCACTGTTTTGGTCAGGCTTTAGTTCTTATAAAGCCTGTCATTAAATCAATTTTTCCTCCTTGGAGTATTAATTTGGTTTTGAAGGCTTTACAGGCTCCTCCATTTGAGCCTATGCATTCTTTGGACATTAATAAAATACTTTCTTGGAAAGTGTTGTTTCTTTTGGCCATCTCTTCTGCTAGAAGAGTTTCCGAATTATCTGCTGTCTCTTGTGAATCTCCTTTTCTGATTTTTCATCAGGATAAGGCAGTTTTGCGGACTTCATTTAAATTCTTACCTAAGGTTGTGAATTCTAAAAACATTAATAGAGAAATTGTTATCCCTTCCTTGTGTCCTAATCCTAAAAATTCTTTGGAGAGATCTTTACATTCTTTGGATGTGGTGAGAGCTCTGAAATATTATGTTGAAGCTACTAAAGATTTCAGGAAGACTTCTAGTCTATTTGTTGTCTTTTCTGGTTCTAGGAAAGGTCAGAAGGCTTCTGCCGTTTCCTTGGCATCGTGGTCAAAGCTTTTGATTCATCAAGCTTATTTGGAGTCGGGTCAAGCTCCGCCTCAGAGAATTACAGCTCATTCTACTAGATCAGTCTCCACTTTTGGGCTTTTAAGAATGAAGCATCAGTTGATCAGATTTACAAAGCAGCAACTTGGTCTTCTTTGCATACATTTACTAAATTTTACCGTTTTGATGTATTTGCTTCTTTGGAAGCAGTTTTTGGTAGAAAAGTTCTTCAGGCAGCTGTTTCAGTTTGATTCTTCTGCTTATGTTTTAAGTTTTTCCTTTCATTTAGAGAATAAACTTATATTTTGGGTTGTGGATTAATTTTTTCAGCGAAAAATGGCTGTTTTTATTTTATCCCTCCCTCTCTAGTGACTCTTGCGTGGAGTTCCACTTCTTGGGTATTGCTATCCCATATGTCACTAGTTCATGGACTCTTGCCATTACATGAAAGAAAACATAATTTATCTAAGAATTTACCTGATAAATTCATTTCTTTCATATTGGCAGGAGTCCATGAGGCCCACCATTTTTTTATGGTGGTTATGTTTTTTTTTGTATAAAGCACAATTATTTCCAAATTCCTTTGTTGATGCTTTTTACTCCTTTCTTTATCACCCCACTACTTGGCTATTCATTAAACTGAATTGTGCGTGTGGTGAGGGGTGTATTTTTTTTTTTATATTTATGTTTTTATTAAATTTTTCACATTACAGGAAAAAATGCATTAATGATCATACAATGTTTGTAAGTATACATATCCTTCTGAGATAACTTATTATAAACATTTCAAGAGACTTAAGAATATTTGTGCGAGTTAAGTACAATAACATAACATAACGAACTTTCTGGTCAGTGCTTCCAGATATTATTCTTAATGAAATACATGTCAAATATCAAAATTGTTTATACCGGTGAAAGGACGGAGGGATCTCCTGTCGCATTTCTAAGACGAGGGTGACAGGCTAGTAGATTTGTACTGATCCCAGTAAAATTGTACATTGTGAAAGAATTCAAGTTTTTGTTTTTTATAAAAACCATACTTTTCTAGAAAAAATAATTCATCTGTCCTGTTTATCCACATTTGTCTTGTGGGCGGTGTCATTAACTTCCACTGTCTGGCAATAATAGATTTGGCACTATTTAGTGCTATCTGAAAAACTACCTGTCTTATCTTACAATATTTACCAGGTTTCTGGTTAAATAGGGCATGAGGCGCTAACAGTGTATAATTTGAACTAAACAAGAATTTTCCTAGTTTTTCTACCTCTGTCCATAAGGTATGGAGTTTTCTACAGCCCCACCAGATATGCGCCATGTTGCCCACTTCTTCACATCCGCGCCAGCAGGCACCTGGGGAACTACTAAGTGTGTTAGCTGGGCGTATTTCAGCCAGTTTGCGTATATTCCCCCCGCAATGTCTCTTAATTCATCCTGTGTCTTTAATTTGTTATTATGGACTAATGTGTAGAACGGTATCGAGTAACCGAGGTCACCACTACTACTGTCTCCTACTTCCAACCCTCTTTTAAATTCAGCATTTGCGAATACAGGGGACATAGGTGATTTTATGGACGATAAGCCCCTGTAGCTCCCCAATATTTTGTCCCAATTCTGAAACACTTGTTTTAGCAAATTGATTTTCTGAATTATTCGTGGTCTGTGTCTTTTGGCTAGCCAGCATAAGGCCCCCACCTGAGGCGCCTTTAATATTTGTGAGTCTAGTGATACCCATGCTTTAGAGTTAGTTCCAGTGTGCCATTCTATAACTCTTTGTAGTGTGACCGCATGATAGTACAACGTTACGTTAGGGACTCCCAGCCCCCCTTCATCTAAGGAACTGTATATAGTATTCTTTGTTATTCTAGGTTTGTGTGTGCCCCAGATAAAGGAGTTTATACTGTTTTGAAGCTTTTTGAGAAATATAGGTGACAGATAGATTGGGGCCGCCTGAAAGAGATACAATATTCTAGGTAGTATGTTCATCTTAATGGTTTGGATTCTACCCCACCAGGATGTTTTATTCTTGGCCCATTTATGTAAGTCTGAGTCTATATTTTTCATCAGTGCTGCGTAATTTAGATCAAAAAGTTTTGAGTGTTGAGCTGTTATCTCAATTCCAAGATATTTGATTGCATCAGATTTTCTTCTATATTCACAAATTAGCCCCAGATCATCAAGTTCCTGGGAAGGCAGAGTTAAATTAAGGATCTCTGATTTTTGGCCATTTATGGAAAAGTTTGAGTATTCACCAAATTTTTCAAATTCCTTTAGTAGGTGAGGTATGGTCTTTGCAGGAGATGATAATGATATTAATACATCATCTGCAAACATATTCAATTTGTAATCATTTTGCCCAATTTGTATGCCCTTGATGTTACTATTTTTTCTGATGTGTGATGCCAAAACCTCCATTGTTATGATAAATAAGGCCGGGGACAGGGGACAGCCCTGACGTGTTCTGTTTCGGATGGGAAGGGGGGAAGACAAGACTCCATTAACTTTAACCATAGCTGAAGGGTCGGCATATAAACTAAAAATTCTATTAACCATTTTTTCTCCAAATCCTATATTTAGCATTACTTTTTCCAGAAACTTCCAATTTAGCCTATCGAAAGCTTTTTCAGCATCCGTAGATATTAAAATTGATGGGATGTTTTTAAATTTTACATAATCTATTAATTGGAGTACCCTAACCGTGTTATCTCGGGCTTCCCTATTAGGGACAAATCCCGCTTGATCAACGTGTATTATCTCAGGAAGGATTTTATTAATTCTAGCTGACAGTATTTTAGAATATATTTTTAGATCCGAATTCAGCAGTGAGATAGGCCTATAATTGCTAGTTAAATTTGTAGCTTTATTTGGTTTGGGGATGACTGTTATATGTGATAAAAGAAACTCTTTGGAAAATGCCCCTTGCTCATCGATTGAATTAAATAAAGTGGTAAGGTGAGGCGTTAGGATGTCTTTAAACGTTTTATAATATTTGTTGCTAAACCCATCCGGGCCGGGGGGTTTTACCTGCAGGTAGGGAGTCTATTGCTGTCATGACTTCCAAAGAGGATATAGAAGCCTCCAGTGTTGCTTTTTTGTCTGGCTCTAGGGATGGGAGGTCGGCTTGGGAGATGTATCTTTCCATGAGCATATCTACATCTGGAGTGTGAGCTTTGGGAATGTTATATAACCCCTCATAATATTTCCTGAATGTCTCAGCTATCATCTCACTATCTGAGACATGATGTGTTTCATCAATGGCTATTTCTCTAATGTGGTTGTTGGATGATTTTTGTTTGAGAGTTCTAGCTAGACAGGCACCTGCTTTATTACTTTCTGTAAAGTATATTTTACTAAGGTATAAAGCTATTTTATGAGTCTCCTCCTGTAGGAGATTTCTTAATTCTAGTCTTATATCCTGTCTTTTCTTTGAGATGATGGTGTCAGCTGGGTTAAGCTCGTGTAGTCTATCAATGTCTTTTAGTTTATTTAGCAGGGATCTATAATTCTGTTGGTATATTTTTTTGAGGGAGGCCTGAATTTTGATAAATTCTCCCCTCAGTACCGCCTTGTGAGCGTCCCAAATAACTGTGGGGTTCTGTTGTTTGCAGGTGTTGTGTGTGAAATACTCTTCCATAGCTGTTGCAATTTTCTTAACCACCTCAGGTTTGTGGAGTAGTGATTCATCAAGACGCCACAGGTAAGGGACCACCGGCATGGATGACCAAACCAGGTCCATGGTAACCATGGAGTGATCTGACCATGCATTTGGGAATATATCCGTGTTAGAAACCATTGATAGGCTATTCTGGTCTATTAATAGGTAGTCTATTCTTGAATAAACTTGTCTTGGGTGGGAATAGAAAGTGTATTGACGGTAATCTGGGTGTAATGTGCGCCATGCATCCAAAAGGGTTAACTCCCATAGGTATTTGTCCATTTTAATAGAGTCTCTTCTAGACCTAGCCCCTCTGGGATGTGAGCTATCTAGTTGTGGATCTAATAGTGTATTAAAATCTCCTCCTAACAAAACAGTACCTTTTTTAATATCCATTATTCTGTTTATCACTTTTCTTATAAAGGGGAGCTGGTTCTGATTCGGGCAATAAATATTGGCCAGCGTCACTGGTCTATTATACAAAATGCCTACCAAAATCACAAATCTACCTTCCGGGTCTACTTCTTTTTGAATGAGTTGAAATGGGACCTTTCTGTGTAATAGTATACCTACTCCTTTATTTTTTGAGTTTGCTGAGCTGAAATACCCAGTAGGATATATATTTGAGCTACATCTCGGTTGTTTATTTATGTCGAAGTGGGTTTCCTGCATAAAAATTATATCCCCCTTGTGTCGTTTAAACCAACTAAGTGCCATAGACCTTTTGTTTGGGGAGTTTAGGCCCTTCATGTTCTGTGATAGAATTCTTATCTTATGAGCCGCCATTAGGGAATTTTAAATGACTTGTAGCAACAGAAGAAAGAAAACATCAGGCAAATCTGGCTAGCTTGTAAGTAGACAAAATAGTAAATTACATTTTTACAACTCACCCAAGGAGAACCCTCCGTCCTGTGGAAGAAAATGTGCAATAGGTTATGTAGAGGACATGTAGAATAGAGATCAATAGATCTGGTATTTAAATTTCGCACTGACCTAAACAATAAAAAACAAAGACAAATAAGAACATATTGACAACAACAAGACATATTAACTTTGTGATCCATACTAATGGCGCTCCGCTCCAAAAGAACATTCGAGCGGGTCGTCAACAGTAGTCTGCTGAATACAGCAGCTCGGGATCTGTGAGCTACAACTTGTAGCAGAGGGATCATGTGCTAGACATGACTCACAACTTGCATAGTGGCAATAATTAAACAATAAACACAGCTAAGCCCACATAAGTGTTGGGGCTTTCTATATCAATAAAAAACAATCATAACCTAAGGATAAACAATAGGTTACTCTGAAACTAAAATTTCCTTCAGAGTTAGAATCACTGTTCATTAGCAATGACCTTGTCCATCAAACAATCGGTTATAGTTCAAGAGATGAGCTTGCCAGGGGCTCAGGTGGTGAGACTGCTGGAGGTATGCTCGGGTGCCTTATCCCCAGCTCCTCTTTGGCGTTTTCTGTTTACTTTGACCCAAGGTTGTCTTTGCTCTCTGGGACCAAGAGGGTTATAGGGATTGTCTTTCTCCCCTCTTGTTAGGGAAGGCAGGGATGGTTGGGCTATGCCTAGTTTGGTGCAGAAGTCTGCGATGTCATCAGGGCCCCTGTAAATAGCAATTTGGTTTTCTTTTTCAACACGTAGGCTAAAGGGGAATCCCCATCTATATTTGATACCTAAGTCCTGCAGGTGCAGGGTAAGATATCTGGCTTCTCTGCGTTTTATAAGCGTTTGTGGGCATAGGTCAGGGTAAACTTGCAGGCTGCTTTCTTCAAATTGTGATTGTTTCATCCTTCTGGCTGCAACCAATACTTTCTCTTTATCTTCAAATTGGTGAAATCTGAGAATTACGTCCCTTGGGGGAGCGCCGTCTTTTGGCAGTTGACGAAGGGCCCTATGTGCTCTGTCTAGTTGTAACTCTTGATCCGCCTGGGTATTAAGGAGGTGTTGAAAGAATCTTTGTAGAAAGGGCCCTAGTTGGGTTTGCGTAACCGTCTCCGGTATTCCCCGGATTCTTAGGTTCTGACGGCGCCCCCGATTATCAAGATCCTCAATATGATCCTGCAGAAAATTGATAGTGGCTCCCTGGGCTTTTAGCTGTTCAGCCATGTGTTCTGAGTCAGTAGCTAGGGTGTCTGTTGTTTCTTCTAACTGTTCCACTCTGTGCCCCAACTGTGATATATCAGATTTTACTTATGCCAGGCCCTCTTTAATAAGCTGGCTCACCTGGAGTATTAATTGCGAAAAGTCCTCTTTAGAGGGTAAAAGTTTAAGGTCAGCCTTGGTTATAGCGACTGTGTCGTCTTCTACTTGGTCCCCATTTTTAGAATTTACAGATTGTGAGGATGGGGTAGTGTCAGTGTTTTCCGTGTCAAGGGTTTTAAAATAGGCATTCATTTTGTTAGATTTATCCAGCTTCCCAGATTTCTTAGTAGCCATGGTGTTGATGCTCTGCCTGTGATTAACCCCTTAATGACCGGACCATTTTTCAATTTTCTTACCCTTAATGACAATGGCTATTTTTACATTTCTGCAGTGTTTGTGTTTAGCTGTAATTTCCCTCTTACTCATTTACTGTACCCACACATATTATATACCGTTTTTCTCGCCATTAAATGGACTTTCTAAGGATACCATTATTTTCATCATATCTTATAATTTCCTATAAAAAAAAATATAAAATATGAGGAAAAAATTGAAAAAAACACACTTTTTCTAACTTTGACCCCCAAAATCTGTTACACATCTACAATCACCAAAAAACACCTATGCTAAATAGTTTCTAAATTTTGTCCTGAGTTTAGAAATACCCAATGTTTACATGTTCTTTACTTTTTTTGCAAGTTATAGGGCCATAAATACAAGTAGCACTTTGCTATTTCCAAACAACTTTTTTTCAAAATTAGCGCTAGTTACATTGGAACCCTGATATCTGTCAGGAATACCTGAATATCCCTTGACATGTATATATTTTTTTTTAGAAGACAACCCAAAGTATTGATCTAGGCCCATTTTGGTATATTTCATGCCACCATTTCACCGCCAAATGTCATCAAATAAAAAAAAAAGTTCACTTTTTCACAAATTTTGTCACAAACTTTAGGTTTCCCACTGAAATTATTTACAAACAGCTTCTGCAATTAAGGCACAAATGGTTGTAAATGCTTCTTTGGGATCCCCTTTGTTCAGAAATAGCAGACTTATATGGCTTTGGGGTTGCTTTTTGGTAAGTAGAAGGCCGCTAAATGCTGCTGCGCACCACACGTAAATTATGCCCAGCAGTTAAGGGGTTAAATTAGGTAGCTTGTAGGGAGCTTGCAGGGTTAATTTTAGCTTTAGGGTAGAGATCAGCCTCCCACCTGACACATCCCACCCCCTGATCCCTCCCAAACAGTTCTCTTCCCTCCCCCACCCCACAATTGTCCCCGCCATCTTAAGTACTGGCAGAAAGTCTGCCAGTACTAAATAAAAGGAGTTTTTCTTTTTTTTAATAAAAAAAAAAAAAATGTTTTAGCTGTTATGGACTCCTGCCTTAGCCCCAACCTCCATGATCCCCCCCCCAGCTCTCTAACCCTCTCCCCTACCTAATTGCCGCCATCTTGGGTACTGGCAGCTGTCTGCCAGTACCCAATTTGCCCCCCAAAAAAGTGTTTTTTTTATTATCTTTTAATACCATTTTAATTTTTTCTGTAGTGTAGCAGCCCCCCACAATACCCCAACCCCCTCCCCCTCCCAGATCCTCATATATTTAATTTTTCCCCCCTCTTCCCACTCATTGGTGTCAGTGTGGGTAGGTAATCGCGCGCGCGCACGCGCATGCGCGCCCCCGCACGCTCCCGGCACCCGGCGTGCACATTGCACTAACAGGAGCCGGATGCCGGGTAGCGATGGGCCGCCCACCCGCCTCCCTGTTGCGCTCCCACCCACCAACGAACCGGCCGCATCGCTACCGGTGCAGAGAGGGCCACAGAGTGGCTCTCTCCGCATCGGATGCTTTCTAAAGGGTATTGCAGGATGCCTCAATATCGAGGCATCACTGCAATACCCTGAGAGCTGCTGGAAGCGATTGCGATCGCTTCCAGCACTCTCTTAGACAAGTGACGTACCAGGTACGTCCATTGTCACTAACTGCAAGTTTTTGCAGGACGTACCTGGTACGTCACTTGTCATTAAGGGGTTAATTAGCAGAATCTTAGATGCACTTTTTTAATGACATATACACGTGTGCTCTTTGATATGTATAACCATTCATACAGTTCTGAAGATTTATTTTTTGTAAAATACAGCTCAGAAGTAGGTAGTAAAAATGCAGCCTGAAGTATATAAGGATTCGGTTTTTATAACATTTTGTCAGTTCTTAACTCATCTTAGTTTGAATCTTTAAAGTATTATGGCGACAAGGGAAACTTTTATCATCCTGGGCACCTCAGCCACTGTCAGAATGAGTTCTATAAAACCCTTTCAGCGGATTGAATATCTGTGCAGTCCATTCCACTGCAGCATTAAATATTAGTGCTTGTTAGTCTAAGTGTCTCCTATGCTGTTGTTCTGGCAGTGAAACAGGGTCTGCGGCCTTGATATGCAAAAGTTTTGTGCTGCGTGCAAAGTAAAGTCTGTGGTGTACACAATAATAATTCCTCCACCCGGTTCCTGCTTTTGTTATGTGTGGAGTAATAAAACGGTTTCCACTGGTGGCCTTATCGGCGTTGTGTATGTGACATCCACAGCTATTGCCCATAAATGTAATGTGTCTGCAGTTCCGGGGTTTAGTTATGGCGCACTTACTTATTGCGCTCTCGTCGGGTCTCCCACCGGAGTTGTTATCATCCGCTCTCAGTCAGTGTGCTTCTACTTAGTCCCGGGTCACCTAGTGTTGTTCCCCAGTCGATGCCTTTGGCATAATGTGTATTATGCTGGCTTTCTGTGTTGCATTAAGGCCAGTTGTTAGCGGAGCTCCGGTCTCAAGCGGCCATTCTCTCTGTGCGCTAGCTCCGCCCCCCAGTGAGGGGTGTATTTATAGGCATTTTGAGGTTTGGGAAACTTTGCCCCTCCTGGTAGGATTGTATATCCCATACGTCACTAGCTCATGGACTCTTGCCAATATGAAAGAAATTAATTTATCAGGTAAGTTCTTACATAAATTATGTTTTTAAGGGTCCTTGGCATTTTATTATAGATTAGGGTTTTTTATTTTGGGGTGGGTTTTTTATTTTTTTTAAAAGGGTATTATAATAGGAATAATTTTTATTATTTGGATAATTTTGTTTGTTATTTTTTGTAATGGTAGTTTTTTTTATTTTTTGTAATTTTAGTGTTTTTTATTTTTTGTAATGTTGGGTTTTAGTGTAAGGCAGCTTAGGTTTTATTTCACAGGAAAGTTTGTATTTATTTTAACTAGGAAGTAAAAAGTTAATAACTATTTACTAACTAGTCTACCTAGTTAAAATAAATACAAACTTACCTGTGAAATAAAAATAAAACCTAAGCTAGCTACAATATAACTCTCAAAAGAGTTGGAGACAAAACTGAGCCCAAAGAAGGACCTTTTCTATATGAGCATCTCAGACCACTTTTCACTGTGTCTACCAGTTTGTCTTCCGCAGATAATATAGAAAAGTGTTTGCGTACAATGTGACATACTGCAGGTTATTGGGCACTATGTCCTGTTACAAATGTTACACCTTCAAATTTCTTTACCTTCCTATTGCTTTCTGTCAAAAGTTTCTCCCTTGGTATAGCACTGACTGTCCATTTCGCCTTTTTGATTGCTTTCATTGGGTACTCTTCCTAGCTACTAGGCGTTTCTCTAGATCTTTTGCCTGAATTTCAAAATCTAGGAGGTTCGAGCAATTTCTTTTCATTCTGGTAAATTCACCCTTTGCTATCGCATATGGCATATATTTAGGATGACAGCTTGTACCTAAAAGTAGTGAATTTTCTGAAATTGGTTTTCGATAGACTGTAGATTCTATTGACCCTGTATTATTTCCCTTTAATGTAATATCAAGGAAATTCATATCTGTGACATTATGCTTGAAGGTAAATTTTAGACCTATTTGATTACAGTTAAGGTAATCTATAAACAATTGTACATCTTCATGGGGACCTTCCCAAATAAACAAAAGATTATATATATATATATATATATATATATATATATATATATATATATATATATATATATATATATATATATATATATATATATATATCATATATAAAGAGATCTGTTGTCTGTAGGGATTATTATCTCCAAAGATGTGGCAGAACTCCCACCAACCTAAAAAAAGGTTAGCAGAAGAGGGAGCAAATTTTGCTCCCATAGCTGTGCCACATCTCTGGAGATAGTGAATACCCTAAAATTGAAAGAAATTGTGTGTAAAAAAAAACAGGATTTTAATCACATAAAGTTTAAAGGTATCCATGTAGTCAGTAAAATTGTCAAGAAAAAAAACATACAGCTTCTATCCCTTTTAAATGCGGAATGCTCCAGTATAAAGATACTGCATCCACTGTGAGCCAGCTTGATTGTTCAGCCCACTTATGTGTGTCCATCCACTAAGATAAATTACCTAGAAGGGAATCTATGCCGCTCACTATTGTACGACTCTACACATTGACCAAAGATTTGTGCACCTTTGGTAGATGATGGAAAAGGGGTGTTTTTGGGAAATCTACAAAGAGATATTCTGCTGTTTTAGAATAAATACACCCCTGTTCAATACCATCGTCCAAAATCTGCTTATGCCTGGACAAAACTCCTTTTAAGATTGAGCAGTCTGATTCCCTCTCTAGCTGTCTTAAACCCTCTTTAATATACTGAGTGCAGTCCATTAAAACTATCATTCCTCCCTTGTCAGCCCCTTTGATTACCAGTTCAGTATTGTCTTGAAGAGCAATAAGTGCTTTTCTTTCCAATCCTGTTAGGACTTCACTTTAGGATGATTATCCTTAAGTTTTAATAGATCCTTTTCTATTCTATTATAAAAGGTTTCAATTATATTACCCCTTTTGTGTTTAGGATAAAATGTTGGGTTTTTTTTCTTAAAAGTAGGACCTCTGCTCACCTCTCCTGACTCCATCTGTGCCTCCAATTGGAGTTGCTGTAATGCTATAATGTCACATGTGTGATCAAAGCTCATTGGGTCAGAGGGGTGAGCAGTGTCCTCCCTGTCAGATTCCTGGTCTGTGGAATTTATGGAAAATATTTTTTTTAGTGTGATGTTTCTCACTAGTTTGTTAACATCCATGAGTGTATGGAAAACACTGAAATCATTAGATGGGGCAAAGGTAACCCCTAGACTTAAAACTTTGTTTTCTTCCTTACTCAAATTGTGGGAAGATGTTAATAACATTGTCAAAATTATCTATTTGTATCTCGTTTGAGGTCTCGGTTCTCTCAGGGAGTATCTCTCCTGATTGGGGTTTATATTTGCATTGCAATTGGTGATTGCCCCTACTGACACTCCTCCTGCTGTTCCCTGGTCTTGGGGAAAAACCTGATTCAGGGTTATCTGGTCTACTCTATTTCTACCATTTGTTGAATCAATTTGCAAAATATTCTCAGGCTGAGAATGTTTAGGTCTAACTACCTGCATATTGGACATTGTGATATCTGTATTTTGGCCAGTTGTAGCTGATAAAGCTGCATTAATCCTTGTATTATAATGTGATGAGGGTAAGGGGGGAGGAGTATGGGGGGGCATGGGGCAGCGTGGAAAGTGGGGGAGGGAGATTATGTGAATAGGAAACACTAGATTGTGTTTGGTAATTCGGGGCCATTTCTATATCATCTTTATTGGAAACTACATCTGAGTGATTTCCATCACTAGGACCCATCTGTATCACTTCCTGGAATTGAATGACAGCTTCACTGGTCTTACATTATCAAAGATTTTTGTTCATTTATCCCTTTTGCCCCTTTTCACAATCAATTTGTATAATTGTCTACCGTATTTTTGTGACAACATTTACTGACTTTGGGAATATTGTTAACATGCTAAATTGAGAAGGAATTATACTGTAAGGTGGTCTGATTTTTTAACCAATTGCGGAATGACAAGGGGTTTTTAGGTCAGTAGCAACCAGTTCAACTTAGGCTATGATTACGGATGTTAGCCGAAATGAGTAAGCCATTCTAGAACTGCGCACCAGTATGTATGATTTGCTTGAAGGTTTTGGATGTACCCCCCAATTTTGGTTTTAACCATTGAACTCAATAAAATTTGAACATTTTATATCACTATTTGAATCATCCATCCTTCGTTTTAAAACTTTATCGGCTAGATTACGAGTTTCTGTCGGTAATGGTGTGCGGGGCTAACGAGCATTTTATGTTTTTTAAACCCGGCGTTATCCGCAGAAAAGTGAGCGTTGAGCAAAATTTTGCTCAACATCTCACCTCAATACCAGCGCTGCTTACGGTAGCGGTGAGCTGGAAAAACGTGCTCGTGCACGATGTCCCCATAGGAATCAATGAGGCAGAGCTGGCTGAAAAAAAACCTAACACCTGCAAAAAAGCAGTGTTCAGCTCCTAACACAGCCCCATTGATTCCTATGGGAAAATACTTTTTTTGTCTATACCTAACACCCTAACATGAACCCCAAGTCTAAACACCCCTAATCTTACACTTAGTAACCCCTAATCTGCTGCCCCCGACATCGCAGACACCTGCATTATATTATTAACCCCTAATCTGCCACTCCAGACACCGCTGCCACCTACATTATACTTACGAACCCCAAGTCTAAACACCCCTAATCTTACACTTATTAACCCCTAATCTGCTGCCCCCAACATCGCCGAACCCTACATTATATTTATTAACCCCTAATCTGCCGCTCACAACGTCGCCGACACTATAATAAAGTTATTAACCCCTAAACCTAACCCTAACCCTAACCCCCCCTAACTTAAATATAATTTAAATACATATAAATAAAATAACTACAATTAACTAAATAATTCCTATTTAAAACTAAATATGTACCTAAAAAAACAAAACTAAACTAGCTACAATATAACTAATAGTTACATTGTAGCTAGCTTAGGGTTTATTTTTATTTTACAGGCAAGTTTGTATTTATTTTAACTAGGTACAATAGTTATTAAATAGTTATTAACTATTTAATAACTACCTAGCTAAAATAAATACAAATTTACCTGTAAAATAAAACCTAACATAAGTTACAATTACAACTAACACTACACTATAATTAAATTAATTACATAAACTAAATACAATTAATTACAATTAAATACAATTATCTAAATTAAAAAAAACACTAAATTACATAAAATAATAAAATAATTACAAGTTTTTTATACTAATTACACGTAATCTAATCCCCCTAATAAAATAAAAAAGCCCCCCAAAATAATAAAAAGCCCTACCCTATACTAAATTACAAATAGCCCTTAAAAGGGCTTTTTGCACGGCATTGACCAAAAGTAATCAGCTCTTTTACCTGTAAAAAAAAATACAATACCCCCCAACATTAAAAACCCATCACCCACACACCCAACCCTACTCTAAAACCCACCCAATCCCCCCTTAATAAAACCTAACACTAACCCCTTGAAGATCACCCTACCTTGAGACGTCTTCACCCAACTGGGCAGAAGTGGTCCTCCAGACGGGCAGAAGTCTTCATCCAAGCCGGGCAGAAGAGGTCCTCCAGACGGGCAGAAGTCTTCATCCAGACGGCATCTTCTATCTTCATCCATCCGGCGCGGAGCGGGTCCATCTTCAAGACATCCAACACGGAGCATCCTCTTCTGTCTTCATCCGACGACTAAATGACGGTACCTTTAAGTGACGTCATCCAAGATGGCGTCCCTTCAATTCCGATTGGCTGATAGAATTCTATCAGCCAATCGGAATTAAGGTAGAAAAAATCCTATTGGCTGATGCAATCCCCTGGGGGTGGGTGGGTTTTAGAGTAGGGATGGGTGTGTGGGTGGTGGGTTTTAATGTTGGGGGGTATTGTAATTTTTTTTACAGGTAAAAGAGCTGATTACTTTGGGGCAATGCCCCACAAAAAGTCCTTTAAGGGCTATTTGTAATTTAGTATAGTGTAGGGCTTTTTATTATTTTGGGGGGCTTTTTTTATTAGGGGAATTAGATTAGGTGTAATTAGTTTTAAAAAATTGTAATTATTTTATTATTTTCTGTAATTTAGTGTTTTTTGTTTTTCGTACTTTAGATAATTTTATTCAATTTTATTTAATTGTAGTTAATTGTAGTTAATGTAGGTAATTAATTTAATTATAGTGGAGTGTTAGGTGTAATTGTAACTTATCTTAGGTTTTATTTTGCAGGTAATTTTGTATTTATTTTAGCTAGGTAGGTATTAAATAGTTAATAACTATTTAATAATTATTGTACCTAGTTAAAATAAATACAAAGTTGTCTGTAAAATAAAAATAAACCCTGAGATAGATACAATGTAACTATTAGTTATATTGTAGCTAGCTTAGGGTTTATTTTATAGGTAAGTATTTAGTTTTAAATACGAATAATTTAGATTTTTTTAAATTATATTTAAGTTAGGGGGGTGTTAGGGTTAGGGTTAGACTTAGGTTTAGGGGTTAATACATTTAATATAGTGGCGGCGACGTTGGGGGCAGCAGATAAGGGGTTAATAAATTAGGTAGGTGTCGGCAATGTTAGGGATGGCAGATTAGGGGTTAATAAAATGTAACTAGTGTTTGCGAGGCAGGAGTGCGGCGGTTTAGGGGTTAATATATGTATTATATTGGCGGCGATGTCCGGTTCGGCAGATTAGGGGTTAAAATTTTTATTTTAGTGTTTGTGATGTGGGGGGCCTCGGTTTAGGGGTTAATAGGTAGTTTGTGGGTGTTAGTGTACTTTTTAGCACTTTAGTTAAGAGTTTTATGCTACGGTGTTAGCCCATAAAACTCTTAACTACTGACTTTCAAATGCGGTACCAGTCTTGACAGGATAGGGTCTACCGCTCACTTTTAGGACGACTCGTAATACCGGCATTAGGAAAATCCCAATGAAAAAATAGGATACGCAATTGATATAAGTGGATTTGCGGTATTTTCAAGTCGCGAAAAAAAAGTGAGCGGTACACCTGTACCTGCAAGACTCGTAATACCAGCGGGCGTTAAAAAGCAGTGTTGGGACCTCTCAACGCTGCTTTTTAACCCTAACGCAAGACTCGTAATCTAGCAGTATGTTTGTAAATACATATTTACACTTATAAATACATAAATGCATATGTACACATATATAGACAGATATATATAAACATACTGTATATATATATATATATATATATATACATACATACATACCCATCTTTAGACATGTATATGTATGTATGTCAATGTTTTTTTTCTAACACCTGAGACCTCCTATCTTTAAAGCTTTAGAACTTTTGTGTGTAATATTTTTATTGAATATTTTTTATTAGATGGTGTTATTATGAGAGTAACTATACTTTGTAATGTATTTTTGATGTGCTTTGTTCAGCTTTTATGTTTCACAAAACAGTTAACCATTGCTCTGAAGTTACGTAATCATTATAGCGCTAATCGCGATTGCGTTCACGCGATCGCATTTACTTTCAACTCAAAATACGAGTGGTAAGCCCGATGAGCACAAAACCTTGCTCTATACCCCTTATCGTTCGGACGCAAACGTCTGGCCCTATTGGAATAAACAGTCTGTTTAAAATAACTTTCTAAAGAATGATTCATAACTGTTGTGCACTTTAAGAAAAGAAATCTAATTAACATTTCAACAGCAGCTGGTGTTTTTTGCAGTTGCTGACGCATCAGTAGAGTAGTTTTGAAAAGGTAATCTGTCGATTTATGACCCAAAAAAGGAATATATATATATATAGATATATAAAGATATATATATATATATATATATATATATATATATATATATATAAAGCGAGAGAGATATTACCAAGATTTTTAGTATCCTAAGGTTATTATTTATATTACAGTTTCTAAACTATAAAACTATACACATCTAGTGAGATTCAGTTGCTAAGTAATACATGTTATTAAGGATAAAAAGTTGGTCTGCATTGGGCTGGAACCAACACCCCTGATATTTATAAATAATGAGATATCAATATCTAATATAGCAAATAAATAAAATAAATAATACAAATAAATAAGCATATGCATCAACAAAAAGCAAGTTGTGTATCATCAGTGTATCATCTAAAAATGGATCAATAAACCCAAGAACCAGGATGCCAGTGGTGGCTTAAATACTGGGCCTGGCATACAGAAACAAGAGCTATGATATATAGATTATAGTCCCCTTAAATTTCAAACCTACTGCAGTTTTTTTCATCGCCACCAGCACAATGATTTATATGGCACAGAACAACTACAATTCCCAGCATGGTGCATAACATGCTGGGAAGTGTAGTTCCTAAGCACCATAAAGCATTCTGCCTAGCTGAAGCAGTCTATGTTTTGCGCAAGGATCTAAGGAAAAAGATAGGATTAGTGCCCCTGTGCAGTCTGAACACACTCTGACTAGTGAACAGAGGGATGAAGCAAAAGGGATCGTGAGTGATGCCATTGCTGGGTGATTTTAGTCTGCTTCCTTAGTATCTGTGCTGCTGTTATGAGTTAACTCTAACTAGGAAGTGTGGGGAAATGTAGCTCTGGAATATGAGAGTATTACGGCCGTATTGACCAGCACTGAAAACACAGTTTTTTTCTAATTTTAGCTTTTGCTGCAAAACTTGAAATGCATGTACACTGTAAAGTTTACCAACCCCTAATGCTTTATTTAAAGGGGCAGTCTATTCAAAATTAAACTTTCACCATTCAGATAGGGCATGCAATTTTAAACAAATGTCCAATTTACTTTTATCAGCACATTTGCTTTGTTCTCTTGATATCCTTTGTTTAAAGCTAAACCTAGGTAGGCTCATATGCTGAAAGAACTGAGATAAGGGGGCAGTCTACAAAGGCTTAGATACAAGGTAAGCACAGAGGTAAAACGTGTATTAATATAACCGTTGGTTATGCAAAACTAGGGAATGGGTAAAAAAGAGATTACCTATCTCTTTAAACAATACAAATTCTGGAGTAGATTGTCCCTTTAAATAATCCAGTTTTACTACACTGTTCCTTTAACCCAGGGATAGGGAACCTTAGCCCTCTAGATGTTTCAGAACTACATTTCCCATGATGCTCAACTAGACTTCAGAGTGCCTAAGCATCATGGGTAATGTAGTTCTTAAACACCTGGAGGGCCAAGGTTCCTCATCCCTGCTTTAACTCATTAATGACCACGATGTACCATGTAAGTCTCTGGTTGTTAAGAGTTTTCTGGTTTACAACAGTGCGTGTCCCACCACAAGTGGTGGGGCCGCGCTATTAAACCTTCCCTCCGGGTCACTGGAAATAGCGTTATTATTAAGACAATCCCCATAGAAAGACTAGCGACGTACAGGATATGTCGCTGGTCCTTAAGGGTTTAAACTCCCCAGATAAATAAAATATTACATATTGCATTATAGACATGTGGACAGAAAAAAAAATAGTTTTGGCCCAATCATTGCTAATGAAAAAAACATTATTTTGTTTCATTCAAGATTGGGGTTATTAACGGCTAGATTACGAGTTTGGCGTTCGTATTAAAAAGCAGCGTTGGCCGGTCCAAACACTGCTTTTTAACGCCCGCTGGTATTACGAGTCTTGCAGATACAGGTGTACCGCTCACTTTTTTGGCCAGACTTGGAAATACCACAAATCCACTTACATCAATTGCGTATCCTATTTTTTCAATGGGACTTGCATAGCGCCGGTATTATGAGCCAAAAAGTGAGCGGTAGACCCTCTCCTGTCAACACTGGTACCGCATTTTAAAGTCAGTAGTTAAGAGTTTTACACTACAACGCCGTAGCATTAAACTCTTAACTAAAGTGCTAAAAAGTACACTAAAACCCATAAACTACTTATTAACCCCTAAACCGAGGCCCCCCCATTTGCAAACACTTAAATACATTTTTTAACCCCTAATCTGCCAAACCGGACATCGCGGCCACTAAAATAAATATATTAACCCCTAAACCGCTGCACTCCCGCATCGCAAACACTAGTTTAATATTATTAACCCCTAATCTGCTGTCCCTAACATCGCCAACACCTACCTACATTTATTAACCCCTAATCTGCCGCCCACAACGTCACCACCACTATATTAAAGTTATTAACCCCTAAATCTAAGTCTAACCCTAACACCCCCTAACTTAAATATAATTTAAATAAATATAAATAAAATTACTATTATTACCTAAATAATTCCTATTTAAAACTAAATACTTACCTATAAAATAAACCCTAAGCTAGCTACAATATAACTAATAGTTACATTGTATCTAGCTTAGGGTTTATTTTTATTTTACAGGCAAGTTTGTATTTATTTTAACAAGGTAAAATAGTTATTAAATAGTTATTAACTATTTAATAACTACCTAGTTAAAATAAAGACACATTTACCTGTAAAATAAAACCTAACCTAAGTTACACTAACACCTAACACTACAGTAAAATTAAATTAATTCCCTAAATTAAATACAATTAAATACAAATAAATAAAATTATCTAAAGTACAAGAAAAAAAAAAACTAAATTACAGAAAATAATAAACAAATTACAAGATTTTAAAACTAATTAAACCTAATCTAATTGCCATAACAAAATAAAAAGCCCCCCAAAATAAAAAAAGCCCTACCCTACACTAAATTACAAATAGCCCTTAAAAGGGCCTTTTGCGGGGCATTGCCCCAAAGTAATCAGCTCTTTTACCTGTAAAAAAAAGTACAAATCCCCCCCCCAACATTAAAACCCACCACCCACACAACCAACCCTACTCTAAAAGCCACCCAATACCCCCTTAAAAAAAACTAACACTAACCCCTTGAAGATCACCTTACCGGGAGAAGTCTTAACCCAACCGGGCCGAAGTCCTCAACGAAGCCGGGAGAAGTCTTCATCCATGCCGGGCAAAGTGGTCCTCCAGACGGGCAGAAGTCTTCATCCAGATGGCATCTTCTATCTTCATCCATCTGGTGCGGAGCGGGTCCATCTTCAAGACATCCGGCGCGGAGCATCCTCTTCCATCGAAGTCTTCTTACTAAATGATGGTTCCTTTAAGTGACGTCATCCAAGATGGCGTCCTTTCAATTCCGATTGGCTGATAGAACTCTATCAGCCAATCGGAATTAAGGTAGAAAAAATCCTATTGGCTGATGCAATCAGCCAATAGGATTGAGCTGGCATTCTATTGGCTGATTGGAACAGCCAATAGAATGCCAGCTCAATCCTATTGGTTGATTGGATCAGCCAATAGGATTGATGTTCAATCCTATTGGCTGATTGCATCAGCCAATAGGATTTTTTCTACCTTAATTCCGATTGGCTGATAGAATTCTATCAGCCAATCGGAATTGAAGGACGCCATCTTGGATGACGTCACTTAAAGGAATTGTCATTTAGTAAGAAGACTTCGATGGAAGAGGATGCTCCGCGCTGGATGTCATGAAGATGGACCCGCTCCGTGCCAGATGGATGAAGATAGAAGATGCCATCTGGAGGAAAACTTCTGCCTGTCTGGAGGACCACTTCGCCCAGCATGGATGAAGACTTCTCCCGGCTTCGTTGAGGATTTCGGCCCGGTTGTGTGAAGACTTCTCCAGGCAAGGTGATTTTCAAGGGATTAGTGTTAGGTTTTTTTAAGGGGGTATTAAGTGGGTTTTAGAGTAGGGTTGGTTGAGTGGGTGGTGGGTTTTAATGTTGGGGGGGATTTGTACTTTTTTTTACAGGTAAAAGAGCTGATTACTTTGTGGCAATGCCCCGCAAAAGGCCCTTTTAATTTAGTGTAGGGTAGGGCTTTTTTTATTTTGATGGGTCTTTTTTATTTTGTTAGGGGGATTAGATTAGGTGTAATTAGTTTAAAGATCTTGTAATTTGTTTATTATTTTCTGTAATTTAGTGGGGGGTTTTGTACTTTAGATAATTTTATTTATTTGTATTTAATTGTATTTAATTTAGGGAATTAATTTAATTATAGTGTAGTGTTAGGTGTAATTGTAACTTAGGTTAGGTTTTATTTTACATGTAAATTTGTCTTTATTTTAACTAGGTAGTTATTAAATAGTTAATAACTATTTAATAACTATTCTACCTAATTAAAATAAATAGAAACTTGCCTGTAAAATAAAAATAAACCCTAAGCTAGATACAATGTAACTATTAGTTATATTGTAGCTAGCTTAGGGTTTATTTTATAGGTATTTAGTTTTAAATAGAAATTATTTAGGTAATAATAGTAATTTTATTTATATTTATTTAAATTATATTTAAGTTAGGGGGTGTTAGGGTTAGACTTAGATTTTGGGGTTAATAACTTTAATATAGTGGCAGCGACGTTGGGGGCGGCAGATTAGGGGTTAAGAAGTGTAGGTAGGTTGTGGCGACATTGGGAGCAGCAGATTAGGGGTTAATAAATATAATGTAGGTGTCGGCGATGTCAGGGGCAGCAGATTAGGGGTTCATAAGTATAATGTAGGTGGCGGCGGTGTCCGGAGCGGCAGATTAGGGGTTAATCAATATAATGTAGGTGTCGGCGATGTCAGGGGCATCAGATTAGGGGTTAATAAGTGTAAGATTAGGGGTGTTTAGACTAGACATGTGCAGCTTCGAAAAGTTTGGTTTGGTTCGGACCGATTCGAATTTCGGTTTGGATCGATTCGAATTCGGAAGAAATCGAATGAATTCGTTTCGGATTCATTCGTATTCTTTCGGATTCGTGAAAAATTAGTTTCGATTTGGTTCGATTCGTTTCGAATAAATTCGGAATTTCGGAATTTCGGTCAGTGTTAAGTGGGATGTGCTGTGTATTACACTAGTATACTGTACAATACTAGTGTAATACACGGCCATCTGAATCCATTCGAATCTACCGAATAAATTCAAATCGATTCAGATTTATTCGGTAGATTCGGCACTACCGCAATTCGGAAATTCGAATCGATCCAAATCTCCGAATTCGACAAATTCGTCCGAATTTCGATTCGGACAGAATCGAATCGCACATGTCTAGTTTAGACTCGGGATTCATGTTAGGGTGTTAGGTGTAGACATAAATGTATTTTCCCCATAGGAATCAATGGGGCTGCGTTAGGAGCTAAACGCTGCTTTTTTGCAGGTGTTAGGTTTTTTTCAGCTGGCTCTCCCCCATTGATTCCTATGGGGAAATCGTGCATGAGCACGTTCAGCCAGCTCACCGCTAACGTAAAATAAATGTATATCTCCAGCGCCATAGGGTGCACTAACGTAAGCAGCGCTGGTATTGAGGTGAGATGTGGAGCAAAATTTTGCTCTACGATCACTTTTTTGCAGTTAACGCTGGGTTTGTAAAAACCCATAATACCAGCGCTGTCTGTAAGTGAGCGGTGAGCATAAACTGCTCGTTAGCACCGCATAGCCTCTAACGCAAAACTCGTAATCTAGGTGTAAGTTTGGCCACATTTTGGCAACATTATCCGTTTGTTAACAGAAATTTGTTAACCCTTATTTCCAGGAAAGCAGCTGAAAAGCAACTTAAACTTAAATAAAATTAAAGTAGTAACTAGTGGTACTGATACAAGCTAGCAGCATTACATTTTCTTATGGGGTCAGGATTGGCCAAGAACAAAATTAAACTTACATAGTTGGCTTAAAAAGGAATCAATCAGCTAACAATGAAATTGCTGTATATAGTTGTAAATTTGGGGGTTCATTTAATCATTTTAAGAATTTCATGTTTTAATGCTTGTTTGGGAACTTCAAAAGCATTAACATAAGATTTTTAGCTGTAGTCTGTGTATAGAGTGTGTTGACTGTGTTTGTGTAGTTTGATTTTCACTTCCTCTACAGCAGTCTCAACCACGGTCTTCAAGTAGCAGATAATTGTAGGAGCTACAGTTCCAGATATTGGTCTGTACGGTGCCGTAGAGCATTGTTTCTCAGCCGCGGTCCTCAAGTACCCCCAACAACCCAGGCTTTTATTATTGCTGAACCAGTGCACAGGTGAATTAATCAGCTGATCAGTAACACCATTGTTACTAACCTGCTCTCACCCATCAGCTGATTATTTCACCTGTGCACTAGTTCAGCTATAATGAAAACCTGGCCTTTTGGGGGTACTTGAGGACCGCGGTTGAGAAACAATGCTCTATGGCTGCGTACAGACCAATATCTGGAACTGTAGCTCCTACGATCCTCTGCTGCAAAATGCTGCTACTAATCATGTCTTAATTTATATTTTTGAAAACTTTATATCATAAAAAACTTTCTTGTGTTTTTCACCAAACAAAAAAATGACAATAAAATCTATATCATTCCATTAAGATTGGTTCAGCCTGTTTTTCTCCCCCTGCTGTTGGTTTGGCTAGTTACTTTCAATTACCTAGATTACGAGTTTTGCGCTAAACAGGGTGCAAAACTAACACCAAAAAAGTTGCGTTATTTCACTCTCCATAGCGATGCCATTACGAGTTACTGAAAAGCCTCCTTGAGCGTGCGATATGGTGGCATTAAGCTCCATACTGCCCAAAATCCAAGGGCTGCTTTGACGTGCTCATGCACGCTTTCCCCCATAGACATCAATGGGGAGAGAGTGTTAGAAAAAAAACTAACACCTGAAGTACTGAATGAAAAATCTCCGTAACGCAGACCCATTGATGTCTATGGGGGAAAAAAAAGTTAAGTTTAAACCTAATACCCTAACATAAACCCCAAGTCTAAACACCCCTAATCTGCCACCCCAACATCGCCGACACCTAAATAAAGTTATTAACCCCTATTCCGCCGCTCCCCCGACTTTGCCGACACTATAATAATAATAATAGGTTTTTTTTATTTTGGGGGGTTGGTTGGGTGGTGGGTTTTACTGTTGGGGGCCATTGTTTTTTTTTTTACAGGTAAAAGAACTGTTTAACTTAGGGCAATGCTCTACAAAAGTCCCTTTTAAGGGCTATTGGTAGTTTATTGTAGGCTAGGGGTGTTTTTATTTTGGGGGGGCTTTTTTATTTTTATAGGGCTATTAGATTAGGTGTAATTGTTTTTATTTTTGATAATTTAGTTTATTATTTTTTGTAAGCTTGGTGTTTTTTTATTTTTCGTAATTTAGTGTTTATTATTTTTTGTAATTTTAGATTATTTTTTTTTGTAGTGTTAGGTTTTTTTAAATTTGTAATTTAGATTTTTTTAATTGGTAGTATTTTTCATTTTATTAGAATAGTAATGTTAGTTTAATTTATAGTTTAATGTTAAGTTTATTTTTATTTCACAGGTAAGTTTTTATTTATTTAAATATAGTTATATTGTAATTTTAACTTAAAGTTAGGGGGGTGTTAGGTTTAGGGGTTAATAGTTTAATTTAGTGTTTTGCGATGTGGGGGGCCGGTGGTTTAGGGGATAATAGGTTTATTTAGTGGCGACGATGTAAGAGGCTGGAGGTTTAGGGGTTAATAGGTTTATTTAGTGGCAGCGATTTGGCTGGCCGGAGGTTTAGGGGTTAATAACTTTATTATAGTAGTGGCGATGTGGGAGGCTGGAGGTTTAGGGGTTAATAACTTTATTATAGTGGCGGCGATGTCGGGGAGTGGTGGATTAGGGTTTAATAGTTTTATTATAGTGTCAGTGATGTCTGGGGGTGGCGGATTAGGGGTTATTAGGTTTATTTATTAGTCACGATGTGAGTGTGTGGCAGATTAGGGGTTAATAAGTTTTAAATAGTGTTTGTGATGTAAGAGGGCGGC
This sequence comes from Bombina bombina, assembly GCF_027579735.1. Lineage (NCBI taxonomy): Eukaryota > Metazoa > Chordata > Amphibia > Anura > Bombinatoridae > Bombina > Bombina bombina. The sequence continues at coordinate 399,227,025 of NC_069499.1, read as the reverse complement.
GATTTAGGGGTTAATAGTTAGTTTATGGGTGTTTGTATATTTTGTAACACTTTAGTTATGAGTTTTGTGCAACATTTTTGTTTCACAGAATCCATAACTACTGCTCTCAGATGGCAGTATGGATCTTGTCGGTATAGGCTGTAACACAAGATTTTTAGCCTCAACCTGCAATACCGGTGCTATGAAAATCCCCCACAAAAACGTCATTTTTTTGAGTGCAGAAAGGATGTTGCGTTACAGGCTAAAATGCTTGCGGTATAGGTATATATTATATATATATTATATATATTCCTTGCCATTACACTGGAATGGCCATTTTTCAGCATTAAAACTAAATAAATAAATAAAAATAAAGTATAAAAAAATAAACCCATCTCCTCCTCTCCTCCCCACTGCCACCCCCTCCCTATAGAAGGCTTAAAATTTGCCTCCATTCTCCTCTTATTTTCTCCTTCTTCATGAAGTCAGAGTATATAAAGGGTTTTATCAGTTGTTTTTGTAATTCAACATCTAAAGTTTTAATAAAGACCCCCCATTTATTAAAGAAATACTTTACATGTTTTCCTGTCCTAAATTGATCTGTACCTATGTTTTTAAACTTTCAATTAAGTACCTTAGTTTTATCTCCTTTTGAGATTTCCATTCTTTTAATATTAATTTTCTACTGATAAGAATTAACATATTGAGAAACCAAAAATTATTATTGATCTTGCATTCTATTGGCTGATCGGAACAGCCAATAGAATGCGAGCTCAATCTGATTGGCTGATTGGATCAGCCAATCCGATTGAACTTGAATCTGATTGGCTGATTCAATCAGCCAATCAGATTTTTCCTACCTTAATTCCGATTGGCTGATAGAATCCTATCAGCCAATCGGAATTCGAGGGACGCCATCTTGGATGACGTCATTTAAAGGAACCTTCATTCGGCGAGTAGGCGTCGGTGAAGAAGGATGGATCCGCGTCGGCTGGAAGAAGATGGCTCCGCTCCGGATGGATGAAGATAGAAGATGCCGCTTGGATGAAGATGTCTGCTGGTCTGGATGTCCTCTTCTGCCCGGATAGGATGAAGACTTCTGCCGCTCCGGATGTCCTCTTTTGGTCCATCAGTGCCCGGCTGGGAGAACACAACTCAAGGTAGGGAGATCTTCAGGGGGGTAGTGTTAGGTTTATTTAAGGGGGGTTTGGGTTAGAGTAGGGGTATGTGGGTGGTGGGTTGTAATGTTGGGGGTGGTATTGTGTTTTTTTTTACAGGCAAAAGAGCTGATTACTTTGAGGCATGCCCCGCAAAAAGCCCTTTTAAGGGCTGGTAAAAGAGCTGGTCACTTTTTAATTTAGAATAGGGTAGGGACCTTTATTATTTTGGGGGGCTTTTTTATTTTATTAGGGGGCTTAGAGTAGGTGTAATTAGCCTAATATTCTTGTAATCTTTTTTTATTTTTTGTAATTTAGTGTTTGTTTTTGTAATTTAGTTTAGTTTATTTAATTGTATTTAATTGTAGGTACTTTTTATTTAATTTATTTATTGATAGTGTAGTGTTAGGTTTAATTGTAACTTAGGTTAGGATTTATTTTAAAGGTAATTTTGTAATTATTTTAACTAGGTAGCTATTAAATAGTTAATAACTATTTAATAGCTATTGTACCTAGTTAAAATAAATACAAAGTTGCCTGTAAAATAAATATAAATCCTAAAATAGCTACAATATAATTATTCGTTATATTGTAGCTATATTAGGGTTTATTTTACAGGTATTTAGTTTTAAATAGGAATACTTTAGTTAATAAGATTTAATTTATTTCGTTAGATTAAAATTATATTTAATTTAGGGGGGTGTTAGGGTTAGGGTTAGACTTAGCTTTAGGGGTTAATACATTTATTAGAGTTGCGGCGAGGTCCGGTCAGCAGATTAGGGGTTAATACTTGAAGTTAGGTGGCGGCGATGTTAGGGAGGGCAGATTAGGGGTTAATACTATTTATTATAGGGTTTGCGAGGCGGGAGTGAGGCGGTTTAGGGGTTAATACATTTATTAGAGTAGCAGCGAGGTCCGGTCGGCAGATTAGGGGTTAATAAGTGTAGGTAGGTAGCGGCGACGTTGGGGGGGGCAGATTAGGGGTTAATAAATATTATGTAGGTGTCGGTGATGTTAGGGGCAGCAGATTAGGGGTTCATAGGGATAATGTAGGTGGCGGCGGTGTGCAGTCGACAGATTAGTGGTTAAAAATATTTATTATAATGGCGGTGATGTGGGGGGGCCTCGGTTTAGGGGTACATAGGTAGTTTATGGGTGTTAGTGTACTTTAGAGCACAGTAGTTAAGAGCTTTATAAACCGGCGTTAGCCCATAAAGCTCTTAACTACTGACTTTTTTCTGCGGCTGGAGTCTTGTCGGTAGAGGGTCTAGCGCTCACTTCAGCCAAGACTCTAAATACTAGCGTTAGGCAGATCCCATTGAAAAGATAGGATACGCAATTGGCGTAAGGGGGGTCTGCGGTATGGAAAAGTCGCGGCTTGAAAGTAAGCGTTAGACCCATTCCTGCCTGACTCTAAATACCAGCGGCTAGCCAAAACCAGCGTTAGGACCCCTTAACGCTGCTTTTGACAGCTAACGCAGAACGCTAAATCTAGGCGTATGTTTGTTAATGAAAAATCTTCTTTACATCTTTCAAATGATTTGATTATATTACTCTCTTGCTCTGATAGTTGAACAATAAACTGTAGGCCCTTTTTTTCCATGATTGAAATGTTTTAGAGGTTATTTAATTTCAAATCCTGGGTTGCCCTGGATTGGAAGATATCTTGAAAGAGTACATTTAATATCTAGAAGTTTACATCTCCTATGCCAAGCGATTCATGGATCTCTCAGGATATTGCTATTTTTAATCCAATTTGGGAGATCTCTTAAATTTTAATATGCAGGAGGGCTTTTAGCTGGCGAGAATACAATTCTTTAGTTTACTTCTATTATGTTATTCTTTGTTGAAGGGATATCTAGATTGGTAGCGTGCACACGTTTGGAGGAAAAGTGCTGCCATCTAGTGCTCTTGCTAATGTATAACATTCATGCAAAACTGCTGCTATATACAGTAGTTCTGCAGACGTGCGTGCTCCTGAGCTTACCATCCTTCTTTTCAACAAAGGATACCAAGAAACAAAGACATTTTGATAATAGAAATACATTGGAAAGTTGTTTAAAATTGCATTCCCTATCTGACTCATGGAAGAGAAATGTGTTTCATGTCCTTTTAAAAACTAACTCCTAACATCAAGTTGCTCCCAATATTACCAATTTATCAGACATTTTAGGGTTGCCACCTCAGCCATGTTTTCCTGGACACTTATAAGTTATACATGTTGCAGGGTTTGTAGGGAGGAATATGAATAGTGAATATAGATAGTGATGTCCAGAAACAAAATACATGTTCCTGTCTGAACACCCTGCAGCATGTATAACTTATAAGTGTCCAGGAAAACATGGCTGAGGTGGCAACCCTACTCCCAGCAATCTCAGATCCTGCAGGATTAGGGTTGCCATCTCAGCCATGTTTTCCTGGACACTTATAAGTTACACATGCTGCAGGGTGCGCAGGGAGGAACATGTATTGTGTTTCTGGACAGCACTATTCATATTCCTCCCTGCACACCCTGCAGCATGTGTAACTTATAAGTGTTCTGTATTTTAAGGGACGGGTGGCAACCCTATGCAGGATTGTCACAGGTTGCCAAAGGCAAATGCCTGCCCACCCATGAGACACACTTGACCCATCCATACAAAACACCAGTGCGCCTTGAAGATATCATACTATTCCACAAAATGCTAGTACTTATTCTGCAAGCAGCAGTATATAAAACTCCTAAAATGAAATTATATAATTTAATCAATTACAAAAAAAGTGTCTACAATGAATGTCATTTTGTTTAAATCTACTTAAATTGAGTCTCCCTTCAGGAAATGATTAAGAGGAATGAAACACTTTGAGACTGTAATATAGACTGTTTATTTGCAATACATTTTCATTATTTATTTAGTCCACTTTCCCTGTCCTTAACTCTAACTCTAACAACATGACACAATGACATTGGCTAACTGTGTCTACTCCAGTGATTGACTGGTGGCTTTGACACCTAGGGCGCAATCCGATATACGGCGCAGGTTTCGGCGCAAGCGTGGAAACCTGCGCCGTCCGTAGTTTCAGCTCACACATCGAGCTATCCCATATACGGCGCCGGCATTTGCTAAAGTGCCATAAGTCTGACAAACTAGAGATGTCCAGAAATCAGCGTAAGTACAAATTTCTGGAGTCGCCAGTGACTTACGGCACTTTAGAAACTGCCGCCGCATAAAAAAACTGACTAAAATATAAAATCTCCCGTTACTGTCTAACACGCCTCCCAAACATAGCCGGACACGTATACCCCTCTATCCGCAATCCCCCCTCTCACTCCTAACAATAAATATATTAACCCCTAAACCGCCGCTCCCGGACCCCGCCGCCAGCTACATTAACTATATTACCCCCTAATATGATCCCCCTACACCGCCGCCACCTATTTTAACTATATTACCCCCTAATGTGAGCCCCCTACCCGCCGCCAGCTACATTAACTATATTACCCCCTAATATGATCCCCCTACACTGCCGCCACCTATTTTAACTATATTAACCCCTAATGTGAGCCCCCTACCCCGCCACCACCTACATTATTTGTACTACCCCCTAATCTGACCCCCTTACACCGCCGCCACCTATATTAAAATTATTAACCCCTAATCTAATCCCCCTACTCCGCCGCCACCTATATTAAATGTATTAACCCCTAATCTAATCCCCCTACACCGCCGCCACCTATATTAAATGTATTAACCCCTAATCTAATCCCCCTACACCGCCGCCACCTATAATAAATGTATTACCCCCTAAAATACTAAAGTGTCCCTACACTGCATTGCCCCAAAGTAATCAGCTCTATTACCAGCCCTTAAAAGGGCCTTTTGCGGGGCATTGCCCCAAAGTAACCAGCTCTATTACCTGTAATCTGACCCCCTACACCGCCACCACCTATATTAAATATATTAACCCCTAATCTAATCCCCCTACACCACCGCCACCTATATTAAATATATTAACCCCTAATCTGACCCCCCTACACCGCCGCCACCTATATTAACTATATTAACCCTAATTATATTAGGGTTAATATAGTTAATATAGTTATTATATTATACATATTAACTATATTAACCCTATCTAACCCTAACACCCCTAACTTAATTATTATTGCAATAAATCTAAATAATATTAATCTTATTAACTAAAATATTCCTATTTAAAACTAAATACTTACCTATAAAATAAACCCTAAGATAGCTACAATATAATTAATAATTGCATTGTAGCTATTTTAGGGTTTATATTTATTTTACAGGTAACTTGGTATTTATTTTAACTAGGTACAATAGCTATTAAATAGTTAATAACTATTTAATAGCTACCTAGTTAAAATAATTACCAATTTACCTGTATAATAAATCCTAACCTAAGTTACAAATACAATATAGATAGGGAAAGGGAGACCAGTCCAAATATTTTATTCTGGAACTCTACCTCGAGCTAATAATAATGCTCAGGTGATTTTAACCTTATATGAAGGAATAAGAAGTGCAGACCCTTAAACTAATTATATATTCACAATGTTAAGATAGAAGAAATAGCAGCCAGAATTAGGTTGCTATTGGGAAAGACAGGGATTTCAGCACAACCTTTTTTAAAATTGCTAAGCAGATGCAGAGCACCACAATTTGCGGTATGTATAGACTACTCAAATCATTCACCCACTACCAGGGCATAAAGAAATTTTTAACTACTTAAAGGCTTAAAGAAAAGACACATTGAACCAAATAAAATAGTACAGAGAGGAGTAATGCTTGAAACAGACATAGCAATCAATTTTATTAACGTGTTAGAATTGCTGGATTAATGTGAGTATGCTAGGGATGTAAACTGACAACACCTCCACTAGAGGATGGTTACGTTCTAGACGTAAAATCAGCCATCATAGTGACCCATGAGGATCTATGTCAGTAAAGCCAAGCTGTATAGATGCCTAAGGCAGTTTAGAGTCAGCAATCAACGTATGTATATAATGACCATCTAAATCATTCATTATGTATAAGAGCTATAAATTAACTCCTAGTATTGTGCACAATACACTGATCAGCAAACATATATATATATAATCATACACTGATATTCTGGCAAGACAGAAGAGACTATGGGGATGAAAAACAACTCCAGTTTGAGCGGACACCACCAATATAGTAAAAGGTATCTGGTGTCATGAAATAAAGTATCTGGATCTATGTTTAGCAGCCCCAAATTGAGTCTAACTGTGTCTTTTACAGCTTAGATTAGATAGATTACATATTATCATTAATATACATGACATAAACATCAGGAGAAAGCAGCTGCACAAACATAGTAGTTATTTTGATGAAGTGTGTATAGCACCAGCAAAGAGTCTTTAGTGCTTACATATAACAAGTGCCGTATTTCAAGCTAGTATAGCAAACACACTCGAAAATCCAAAAGATGAAAAACTTGGAAAATTAAAGTTATTAGATCAACTTTTTATACAACCGTCAGTGACAGCAAACATCCTTCTTGGTGCCAGAATTAGGCAAGGAAAACTAGCATCTCAGATTCACCAGCAAACCGGCATAGTAAACGAGGATGCCAAGGCAGTCTGTCAAGCAAACACGTCCACCTCCACTCCGTACGTCACTGCCGACGCGCGTTTCACCCCCCACGTGACCACAGGATCAAAGGGGTTTCCTCCCGACGCGCGTTTCACCCCCCACGTGACCACAGGATCAAAGGGGTTTCCTCAGGGCAGGGTCACGTGGGGGGTGAAACGCACGTCTGCAGTGACGTACGGAGTGGAGGTGGATGTGTTTGCTTGACAGACTGTCTTGGCGTCCTCGTTTACTATGCCGGTTTGCTTGTGAATCTGAGATGCTAGTTTTCCTTGCCTAATTCTGGCACCAAGAAGGATGTTTGCTGTCACTGACGGTTGTATAAAAAGTTGATCTAATAACTTTAATTTTCCAAGTTTTTCATCTTTTGGATTTTCGAGTGTGTTTGCTATACTAACTTGAAATACGGCACTTGTTATATGTAAGCACTAAAGACTCTTTGCTGGTGCTATACACACTTCATCAAAATAACTACCATGTTTGTGCAGCTGCTTTCTCCTGATGTTTATGTCATGTATATTAATGATAATATGCAATCTATCTAATCTAAACTGTAAAAGACACAGTTAGACTCAATTTGGGGCTGCTAAACATAGATCCAGATACTTTATTTCATAACACCAGATACCTTTTACTATATTGTGGTGTCCGCTGAAACTGGAGTTGTTTTTCATCCCCATAGTCTCTTCTGTCTTGCCAGAATATCAGTGTATGATTATATATATATATGTTTGCTGATCAGTGTATTGTGCACAATACTAGGAGTTTATTTATAGCTCTTATACATAATGAATGATTTAGATGGTCATTATCTACATACGTTGATTGCTGACTCTAAACTGCCTTAGGCATCTATACAGCTTGGCTTTACTGACATAGATCCTCATGGGTCACTATGATGGCTGATTTTATGTCTAGAACATAACCATCCTCTAGTGGAGGTGTTGTCAGTTTACATCCCTAGCATACTCACATTAATCCAGCAATTCTAACACGTTAATAAAATTGACTGCTATGCCTGTTTCAAGCATTACTCCTCTCTGTACTATTTTATTTGGTTCAAGCCTTTAAGTAGTTAAAAATTTCTGTATGCCCTGGAAGTGGGTGAATGATTTGAGTATACATACAGCAAATTGTGGTGCTCTGCATCTGCTTAGCAATTTTTAGAAAGGTTGTGCTGAAATCCCTGTCTTTCCCAATAGCAACCTAATTCTGGCTGCTATTTCTTCTATCTTAACATTGTGAATATATAAGTTACAAATACACCTACACTATCAATCAATTAATTAAATAAACTACAATTATCTAAACTAAAATATAATTAAATACACTAAACTAAATTACAAAAAAAACAAACAAACACTAAATTACAAAAAATAAAAAAAGATTACAAGAATTTTAAGCTAATTACACCTAATCTAAGCCCCCTAATAAAATAACAAAGCCCCCCAAAATAAAAAAATGTCCCTACCCTAAACTAAATTACAAAAAGTAATCAGCTCTATTACCAGCCCTTAAAAGGGCCTTTGTGGGGCATTGTCCCAAAGCAATCAGCTCTTTTACCTGTGAAAAAAAAGAACACCCCCCCATTACAACCCACCACCCACACACCCCTACTCTAAAACCCACCCTATCCCCCCTTAAAAAAACCTAAGTCTAACCCCCAAGTACTCCTTACCTTTCCTGAAGACCGGCGGAGAAGGTCCTGTTCCAGGCAGAGAAGTCTTTTTCCAGGCGGCGACCTCTTCTTCTTCCAGGAACCAGCCGGCGCGGAGCGGAGGAGTTGAAGACCGATGACCGTGGAGCTGAAGACCGTCCTCTCTGGAACTGAAGACCGGTGATGCAGGAACTGAAGATCGCCGACGCTGGAACTGAAGACCGGAGCCATGGAGCATGGAGGATCCTCTTCATACAATCGCCGCCGTACACTGAATCGGAATTCAAGGTACGCAATTAAAAATGGCATCCCTTGAATTCCTATTGGCTGATTTGAGCCTTCAAATTCAAATCAGCCAATCGGATGAGAGCTACTTTAATTCTATTGGCTGATTTGATTAGCCAATACAGTAGCTCTTATTCTATTGGCTAATCAAATCAGCCAATAGAATTAAAGTAGCTCTCATCCGATTGGCTGATTTGAATTTGAAGGCTCAAATCAGCCAATAGGAATTCAAGAGACACCATTTTTAATCTCGTACCTTGAATTCCGATTCAGTGTACGGCGGCGATCGTATGAAGAGGATCCTCCACGCTCCATGGCTCCGGTCTTCAGTTCCAGCATCGCCGATCTTCAGTTCCTGCATCGCCGGTCTTCAGTTCCAGAGAGGACGGTCTTCAGCTCCGCGGTCATCGGTCTTCAACTCCTCCGCTCCGCGCCGGCTGGTTCCTGGAAGAAGAAGAGGTCGCCGCCTGGAAGAAGACTTCTCCGTCTGGAACAGGACCTTCTCCGCCGGTCTGTCTTCAGGACAGGTAAGGAGCACTTGGGGGTTAGACTTAGGTCTTTTTAAGGGGGGATAGGGTGGGTTTTAGAGTAGGGGTGTGTGGGTGGTGGGTTTTTAATGGGGGGGTGTTCTTTTTTTTCACAGGTAAAAGAGCTGATTACTTTGGGGCAATGCCCCACAAAAGGCCCTTTTATGGGCTGGTAATAGAGCTGATTACTTTTTGTAATTTAGTTTAGGGTAGGGACATTTTTTTTATTTTGGGGGCTTTGTAATTTTATTAGGGGGCTTAGATTAGGTTAATTATCTTAAAATTCTTGTAATCTTTTTTTATTTTTTGTAATTTAGTTTAGTGTATTTAATTATATTTTTGTTTAGATAATTGTAGTTTATTTAATTAATTTATTGATAGTGTAGGTGCATTTGTAACTTAGGTTAGGATTTATTTTACAGGTAAATTGGTAATTATTTTAACTAGGCAGCTATTAAATAGTTATTAACTATTTAATAGCTATTGTACCTAGTTAAAATAAATACCAAGTTACCTGTAAAATAAATATAAACCCTAAAATAGCTACAATGCAATTATTAATTATATTGTAACTATCTTAGGGTTTATTTTATAGGTAAGTATTTAATTTTAAATAGGAATATTTTAGTTAATAAGATTAATATTATTTAGATTTATTGCAATAATAATTAAGTTAGGGGTGTTAGGGTTTGATAGGGTTAATATAGTTAATATATATAATATAATAACTATATTAACTATATTAACCCTAATATAATTAGGGTTAATATAGTTAATATAGGTGGCGGCGGTGTAGGGGGGTCAGATTAGGGGTTAATATATTTAATATAGGTGGCGGCGGTGTAGGGGGATTAGATTAGGGGTTAATATATTTAATATAGGTGGCGGCGGTGTAGGGGGGTCAGATTACAGGTAAAAGAGCTGATTACTTTGGGACAATGCCCTGCAAAAGGCCCTTTTAAGGGCTGGTAATAGAGCTGGTTACTTTGGGGCAATGCCCCACAAAAGGCCCTTTTAAGGGCTGGTAATAGAGCTGGTTACTTTGGGGCAATGCCCCGCAAAAGGCCCTTTTCAGGGCTATTTGTAATTTAGTTTAGGGTAGGGACATTTTAGTATTTTAGGGGGTAATACATTTATTATAGGTGGTGGCGGTGTAGGGGGATTAGATTAGGGGTTAATCATTTTAATATAGGTGGCGGCGGGGTAGGGGGATTAGATTAGGGGGTAATATAGTTAAAATAGGTGGCGGCGGTGTAGGGGGATCATATTAGAGGGTAATATAGTTAATGTAGGTGGCGGTGAGGTAGGGGGTTCACATTAGGGGGTAATATAGTTAATGTAGGTGGTGGCGGTGTAGGGGGTTCACATTAGGGGTTAAGATAGTTAAAATAGGTGGCGGCGGTGTAGGGGGATTAGATTAGGGGGTAATGTAGTTAAAATAGGTGGCGGTGGGGTAGGGGGCTCACATTAGGCGGTAATAATTTTAATATAGATGGCGGCGGTGTAGGGGGATTACATTAGGGGTTAATAATTTTAATGTAGGTGGCGGCGGTGTAGGGGGATCACATTAGGGGGTTAGACATTTAATGTAGGTGGCGGCGGGCCCGGGAGCGGCGGTTTAGGGGTTAAACACTTTATTAGGGATTGCGGCAGGGGATTGCGGTTGACAGGTAGATAGACATTGCGTTAGGTGTTAGGTTTTATTTTGCAGGTTGTTTAGGGAGCTACGGGGCTCCAATACTCAGCGTAAGGCTTACTACACCTGCATTTTGTGGTGAGGTGAAAATAGAGTAAGATTTCTCCATTTTCGCCACGTAAGTCCTTACGCTGTATATTGGATACCAAACTGTGCGGGTTTGGTATACCTGTCTATGGGCCAAAAAACTAAGGCCAAAAGCAGAAATATACGAGCGTAACTTCTATGTTACGCCGTATATGTGATACCAAACCAGCGCAAAATTTGGCGTCGCCGGCTTTTGCAGGCGACGCTGCATATCGGATCGGGACCCTAATGCTCATTTCAGTTTCTGCACTGTGAGGGGAAATCATCACAGGTGTTCATAATTACTTATAATGATCTATTAAATACTCAGAAAACTTGTGCAAGACAAAACAGACAAATATGCGCCTAGATTACGAGTTTGGCGTTAGCCTTAAAAATCAGCGTTAAGGGGTCCTAACGCTGCTTTTTAACGCCCGCTGGTATTACGAGTCAGGGAGGTACAGGTGTACCGCTCACTTTTTTTCCGCGACTTTTCCATACTGCAAATCCCCTTATGTCAATTGCGTATCCTATCTTTTTAATGGGATTTGCCTAACGCTGGTATTACAAGTCTTGGAAGAAGTGAGCGGTACAGCCTCTACCTCCAAGACTCCTACCGCATTTAAAAGTCAGTAGTTAAGAGTTTTATGGACTAACGCCGGAACATAAAACTCTTAACTACAATGCTACAAAGTACACTAACACCCATAAACTACCTATTAACCCCTAAACCGAGGCCCCCCCACATCGCAAACACTATATTATAAATTTTGAACCCCTAATCTGCCGACCGGACATCGCCGCCACCTACGTTATACTTATGAACCCCTAATCTGCTGACCCTAACATCGGCGACACCTAAATTATATTTATTAACCCCTAATCTGCCTACCCCAACGTCGCTGCAACCTACCTACACTTCTTAACCCCTAATCTGCCGACCGGACATCGCCGCCACTATAATAAATGTATTAACCCCTAAACCGCCGCACTCCCGCCTCGCAAACACTATAATACATTTTATTAACCCCTAATCTGCCCTCCCTAGCATCGCCGCCACCTATCTACAATTATTAACCCCTAATCTGCCGCCCCCAACTTCGCTGCTACTATAATAAAGTTATTAACCCCTAAACCTAAGTTTAACCCTAACACCCCCCTAACTTAAATATAATTTAAATACATCTAAATAAAATTACTACAATTAAATAAATTAGTCCTATTTAAAACTAAATACTTACCTATAAAATAAACCCTAATATAGCTACAACATAACTAATAGTTACATTGTAGCTATTTTAGGATTTATATTTATTTTACAGGCAACTTTGTATTTATTTTAACTAGGTACAATAGCTATTAAATAGTTAATAACTATTTAATAGCTACCTAGTTAAAATAATTACAAAATTACCTGTAAAATAAATCCTAACCTAAGTTTCAAATACACCTAACACTGCACTATCAATAAATTAATTAAATAAATTAACTACAATTATCTAACATAAAATACAATTAAATAAACTAAACTATATTACAAAAAACAAACACTAAATTACAAAAAATAAAAAATTATTACAAGAATTTTAATCTAATTACACCTAATCTAAGCCCCCTAATAAAATAAAAAAGCCCCCCAAAATAAGAAAATTCCCTACCCTATACTAAATTACAAAAGTAATCAGCACTTTTACCAGCCCTTAAAAGGGCTTTTTGCGTGGCATTGCCCCAAAGTAATCAGCTCTTTTACCTGTAAAAAAAAATACAAGACCCCCCAACATTAAAACCCACCACCCACACACCCCTACTCTAAAACCCACCCAATCCCCCCTTAAAAAACCCTAACACTAACCCCCTGAAGATCACCATACCTTGAGCCGTATTCACCAAGCCGGGCCGAATTCTTTATCCAATCCGGGCAATGTGGTCCTCCATCCAGCAGAAGTCTTCATCCAAGTGGGGCAGAAGAGGTCCTCCATCCGGCAGAAGTCTTCATCCATCCACGGCTCCATCTTCAAGACCTCCGACGTGGAACATCCTCCTCGGCCGACGGACTAACGACGAATGAAGGTTCCTTTAAATGACGTCATCCAAGATGGCATCCCTTGAATTCCTATTGACTGATAGGATTCTATCAGCCAATCGGAATTAAGGTAGGAAAAATCTGATTGGCTGATTTTACCTGTAAAATAAATCTAAATCCTAAAATAGCTATTTTACAGGTAAGTATTTAGTTTTAAATATGAATAATTTAGTTAATGATAGTGTAGTGGCTTTATTGGGGTTAATAAAATTTATTATAGTGTTTGCGAGGCGGGAGTGGGGTGGTTTAGGGGTTAATACATTTATTATAGTGGCGGCGATGTCTGGTCGGCAGATTAGGGGTTAATAATTGTAGGTGGCGGCGGCGACGTTGGGGGCAGCAGATTAGGGGTTAATAAATATAATATAGGTGTCAGCGATGTTAGGGGCAGCAGATTAGGGGTTCATAGGTATAATGTAGGTGACGGCGGTGTCCAGAGCGGCAGATTAGGGGTTAATAATATAATGTAGGTGTCGGCGATGTCAGGGGCGGCAGATTAGGGGTTAATAAGTGTAAGATTAGGGGTGTTTAGACTCGGGGTTCATGTTAGGGTGTTAGGTGTAGAATTAGAAAGTGTTTCCCCATAGGAAACAATGGGGCTGCGTTAGGAGCTGAACGCTGCTTTTTTGCAGGTGTTAGGTTTTTTTTCAGCAAGCTCAGCCCCATTGTTTCCTATGGGGAAATCGTGCACGAGCACGTTTTGCCAGCTTACCGCTACCTTACGCAACGCTGGTATTACAGTGAGAAGTGGAGTTAAATTTTGCTCAACGCTCACTTTTCTGAGGCTAACCTAACCATTCAGAAAACTTGTAATACCAGCGTTGTTTAAAGGGAGCGTTAAGAAAAAAAGGAGCGGTAGCAACGCATCGGCTTTACCGACAAAACTCGTAATCTAGCCAATGGTTTTCTGAAATATAACACTAGCTATTCAGAAGGAAACTTACTTCTACTTTGTGTCTGAGAATACTATACATAATTTTCTTAGAAGGGGCATTAAGCAAATCATTCTTAAATAGGTCATAGACAGTGCAATAAATGTAAATATGTTTCTAGGATAAATATAGTAATTATTCAGTTAATACGATGCTAATTTGCGAATAAATCACAAACGTCAGTACAGGTAGTGGAGATAAATCACTGTGCATTGTGCTATTTGCCTAAACACATTTGTAATGACTCTAAATTAGCAAGTGAATATTAACCTTAAAGGGACAGTTCACTCAAAAATGTTCTCCCCTTCAAATTGTTCCCAGTAATCCATTTTATCTCCAAGAGTGTATTAAATAGTTTACAAGTAGCTACTTCTATTTCAGCATTTGCAATAGTTGATTTAGCCTGTGGTATCCCCACCTATATTGAAAGCTTGTATACTGGAGTCTATGCTATTAACAATCCAGCTAAAAAAATTACACTCCCAGTGGGGTGCACGATAGTTAAGTAAAAAAATTATTATTTTCCATTGTTCTCTCTAGGTATTGAACTTTGGCTTTCCAAACAAATATAAGCTAAGGAAGCAAGTGTGTGTACACAAAGTGATAACATATTAAAGGGACATTAAACCCAAATTGTTTATTTCATGATTTAGAAATAGTATGCAATTTTAACTTTAACTTTCTAATTTACTTCTATTATCTAATTCGCTTCATTCTCTTGACATCCTTTGCTGAAAGCATATCTAGATAGGCTCAGAAGCTGCTGATTGGTGGCTGCACATAGATGCCTCATGTGATTGGCTCACCCAGGTGCATTGCTATTTCTTCAACAAAGGATATCTAAAATATAAAGCAAATTAGATAATAGAAGAAAATTGGAATGCTGTTTGAAATTGTATTCTCTACGGCCTAGATTTAGAGTTGGGCGGTAGCCGTCAAAACCAGCGTTAGAGGCTCCTAACGCTGGTTTTTACCGCCCTCTGGTATTTGGAGCCAGTCATTAAAGGGTCTAACGCTCACTTTCCAGCCGCGACTTTTCCATACCGCAGATCCCCTTACGTCAATTGCATATCCTATCTTTTCAATGGGATCTTTCTAACGCTGGTATTTAGAGTCGTGGCTGAAGTGAGCGTTAGAACTCTAACGACAAAACTCAAGCCGCAGAAAAAAGTCAGTAGTTAAGAGCTTTCTGGGCTAACGCCGGTTCATAAAGCTCTTAACTACTGTGCTCTAAAGTACACTAACACCCATAAACTACCTATGTACCCCTAATCCGAGGTCCCCCCACATCGCCGCCACTATATTTAAATTTTTTAACCCCTAATCTGCTGCTACGTATACCGCCGCCAACTACGTTATCCCTATGTACCCCTAATCTGCTGCCCCTAACACCGCCGACCCCTATATTATATTTATTAACCCCTAATCTGCACCCCACAACGTCGCCGCCAGCTACCTACAATTATTAACCCCTAATCTGCCGACCGGAGCTCACCGCTAGTATAATAAATGTATTAATCCCTAATCCGCCTCACTCCCGCCTCAATAACCCTATAATAAATAGTATTAACAGCTAACTTCAAGTATTAACCCCTAATCTGCCGATCGGAGCTCACCGCTACTCTAATAAATTGTTTAACCCCTTAAGCTAATTCTAACCCTAACACTAACACCCCCCTAAGTTAAATATAATTTTTATCTAACGAAATAAATTAAGTCTTATTAAATAAATTATTCCTATTTAAATCTAAATACTTACCTGTAAAATAAATCCTAATATAGCTACAATATAAATTATAATTATATCTTAGCTATTTTAGGATTAATATTTATTTTACAGGCAGCTTTGTAATTATTTTAACCAGGTACAATAGCTATTAAATAGTTAATAACTATTTAATAGCTACCTAGTTAAAATAATTACAAAATTACCTGTAAAATAAATCCTAACCTAAGTTACAATTAAACCTAACACTACACTATCAATAAATAAATTAAATAAACTACCTACAATTATCTACAATTAAACCTAACACTACACTATCAATAAATAAATTAAATACAATTCCTACAAATAAATACAATTAAATAAACTAACTAAAGTACAAAAAATAAAAAAGAACTGTTAGAAAAAATAAAAAAATATTTACAAACATTAGAAAAAAATTACAACAATTTTAAACTAATTACACCTACTCTAAGCCCCCTAATAAAATAACAAAGACCCCCAAAATAAAAAAATGTCCTACCCTATTCTAAATTACAAAAGTTCAAAGCTCTTTTACCTTACCAGCCCTGAAAAGGGCCATTTGCGGGGCATGCCCCAAAGAATTCAGCTCTTTTGCCTGTAAAAAAAAACATACAATACCCCCCCCAACATTACAACCCACCACCCACATACCCCTAATCTAACCCAAACCCCCCTTAAATAAACCTAACACTAAGCCCCTGAAGATCTTCCTACCTTGTCTTCACCATGCCAGGTATCACCGATCGTTCCAGGCTCCGAAATCTTCATCCAAGCCCAAGCGGGGGCTAGACATCCATCATCCGACGGCTGAAGAAGTCCAGAAGAGGGTCCAAAGTCTTCATCCTATCCGGTCGGAAAAGCCAATAGAATGCAAGCTCAATCTGATTGGCTGATTGAATCAGCCAATCGGATTGAACTTGATTCTGATTGGCTGATTCCATCAGCCAATCAGAATTTTCCTACCTTAATTCCGATTGGCTGATAGAATCCTATCAGCCAATCGGAATTCGAGGGACGCCATCTTGGATGACGTCCCTTAAAGGAACCGTCATTCGTTGGGAAGTCGTCGGAAGAAGAAGATGGGTCCGCGGTGGAGGTCTTCAAGATGGAGCCGGTCCTCATCGGATGAAGATAGAAGATGCCGCTTGGAAGATGGTTGCCGGTCCGGATCTACTCTTCTTCCCGGATAGGATGAAGACTTTGGACCCTCTTCTGGACTTCTTCAGCCGTCGGATGATGGATGTCTAGCCCCCGCTTGGGCTTGGATGAAGATTTCGGAGCCTGGAACGATCGGTGATACCTGGCATGGTGAAGACAAGGTAGGAAGATCTTCAGGGGCTTAGTGTTAGGTTTATTTAAGGGGGGTTTGGGTTAGATTAGGGGTATGTGGGTGGTGGGTTGTAATGTTGGGGGGGGGTATTGTATGGGTTTTTTTACAGGCAAAAGAGCTGAATTCTTTGGGGCATGCCCCGCAAAGGGCCCTTTTAAGGGCTGGTAAGGTAAAAGAGCTTTGAACTTTTTTAATTTAGAATAGGGTAGGGCATTTTTTTATTTTGGGGGTCTTTGTTATTTTATTAGGGGGCTTAGAGTAGGTGTAATTAGTTTAAAATTGTTGTAATATTTTTCTAATGTTTGTAAATATTTTTTTATTTTTTGTAACTTAGTTCTTTTTTATTTTTTGTACTTTAGTTAGTTTATTTAATTGTATTTATTTGTAGATATTGTATTTAATTAATTTATTGATAGTGTAGTGTTAGGTTTAATTGTAGATAATTGTAGGTATTTTATTATTTTTTTTATTTATTTATTTATTTATTTTTTTTTTTTTTTTTGATTTTCAAAAGAGCTTTATTAAAAGATATTAAAGTTTCACAACATAAGTAAAAATTAAACAACATGCACCATCATTGGCATATAAACACTTGATATTAAAAGCAATCTGTATAATAATTGTTGATTATTGCTTTTCATATAACAGTACACTGGAATTAGGCTTTAGCTGTTATGAACCTGAATATTAGCTTTTCATCTAACAGAGTAACAGTACACTGGTATAAAGCTGTTATGAATCTGAGCATTAGGCAACATGTGTTTTGTTTTGGTTTTTCCTGTTCTCCTGTTACATAACTCCTTTTGGGTCCTGTAGCTCTATATAATACTGATGATTGTCAAGGAACAAGTAACATAAAAAAAAAAAAAAAAAAAAATCTACACTGGAACAACAAGTAATGATATGACAAATTTACCCCTGTGCCACCTCATACTATCGTGTTGTGACTTTGCTGTCTGTGCACAGAAAGAAGGCACATTACAGTGGGTTTTCCTCAGTGATATGACAGTCTCATCTGTGTAACATTTTAGTTATAAAATCAGACATTATGAGGTTTCGTGCATTAGCTTATTAAGTCTGTTCTTTCATCCAGTCCTATTCTCTTAAAGAACTTGTCTTGCTGTTATCCTCAGCAGCTCCGGCCGCAAGCCCCCGAGGGTAATCAATTACTAAAAATGGGATCGGAAGGCACAAACATCTCACACTATTCAATGCTTCAGGGCATATTATCACATGTAAATTTATAAGACCATATAAACTCAACTGCCTTAATTGAAACTTAAACTCCAAGCAAAACTAAATTTTATAATAAACTAACAAATGTCATTCCCCAACAGCGTTTATTCAGGGTATGCAATAAAATAAAATTAACTGAGGTCATTTGTAATTACTCAATCTCCCACGTCCGTTGGTGCCAGGGAACTTCGTATGTGAGAGAACATTACAGCATCTCCGGAAAACCTGCCAGGATCAAACGTGAATCCTACAGGGTCCATATTTGTGATTGTGTAAGGCAGGCTTGCATTCTTTGTGGGCCACATACTGCCTGTCAACCTGCCCAAGGCCCGGGGCCTTACCGCTATTGTCTCCTGGTAAATGTTTATCAGAGGGTTATTGCTGGTTGTGCTTGGCGGATTGCCGCATACCTCTTTCCAGGGATTCCTCCCAGACCCCTTCATGGGCATGCCTGTCGCTGAGGAGCTGTCTGTGAGGGCAGCCTGCGGCTGTATTCCGGCCAGCTCTTTCGGCGCTGGCGTCTCCAATTTATTACCTCCCATCATCTTTGTTGCTTGGGGTATGACCTGATGGCATGGTACAGGGGAAGATCTCGAGGAGAAGCCCCCAGATGCATGTGGCGCCCGACTTTGCATTGCAGTAGAAACAGGCGATACGGCTCCCTGTGATACATTGTCGGTTAGCGCCATCTTCCCTGGTGCTTTGACATTCTCTTGGGTGACGGCAGCAAGGGTTCGCTCATCGGGCGCCTGCAGGTTATCTATTGCGCTGATCCTATGTATCAGAAAGTCGTAAGGTGCTCTTTCAATCATTGACTCCAAGAGTTTTTCTAGTTTTAAGTAGTGTAGGCTAAAGTTTGTTGTCACTTCTCCATTTTCTGTGGCGGCCATTTTACTGTGTACTTAGATGCCTCTTGATGATTCTGCGTGTTCCGTGAACACTGTCTGCCTAAAACTTGATAACAGTCTTCGTATATGCAGCAATTATAGGTATGTCGGCACAAAAGTATTGTGGTGTCCAGTGTAGACGAGTACCCTCAGAAATCTGAGGGGGTGGCGCTGCCTATATGTGAGCCGCCGCTCTAGGCCTCTAACGTCCGATGCTGAGCTCCTGCTTCAATAATACAGTGAAACAAGGTTCTGCTAGACAGAATGGATAAGTATAGGTTGTTTGATGTTGTTTCACTATAGATTCTCTCGTATAATCAGCGGATTATTAAGTGATCCGCAGGAGCACAGGAAAAGTGCGACCATTCAAGATCGTGGTTCGGACACGCCCCCTGTAGGTATTTTATTTAATTAATTTATTGATAGTGTAGTGTTAGGTTTAATTGTAACTTAGGTTAGGATTTATTTTACAGGTAATTTTGTAATTATTTTAACTATTTTAGCTATTAAATAGTTCTTAACTATTTAATAGCTATTGTACCTGGTTAAAATAAATACAAAGTTACCTGTAAAATAAATATAAATCCTAAAATAGCTATAATATAATTGTAATTTATATTGTAGCTATATTAGGGTTTATTTTACAGGTAAGTATTTAGCTTTAAATAGGAATAATTTATTTAATAAGAGTTAATTTATTTCGTTAGATTTAAATTATATTTAACTTAGGGGGGTGTTAGGGTTAGGGTTAGACTTAGCTTTAGGGGTTAATCCATTTATTACAGTAGCGGCGAGATTCGGTCGGCAGATTAGGGGTTAATAATTGAAGTTAGGTGTCGGCGATGTTAGGGAGGGCAGATTAGGGGTTAATACTATTTATTATAGGGTTATTGAGGTGGGAGTGAGGCGGATTAGGGGTTAATAACTTTATTATAGTAGCGGTGCGGTCCGCTCGGCAGATTAGGGGTTAATAAGTGTAGGCAGGTGGAGGCGACGTTGAGGGGGGCAGATTAGGGGTTAATAAATATAATATAGGGGTCGGCGGTGTTAGGGGCAGCAGATTAGGGGTACATAGGGATAATGTAGCTAGCGGCGGTTTACGGAGCGGCAGATTAGGGGTTAAAAAAAAATGCAGGTGTCAGCGATAGCGGGGGCGGCAGATTAGGGGTTAATAAGTGTAAGGTTAGGGGTGTTTAGACTCGGGGTTCATGTTAGGGTGTTAGGTGCAGACGTAGGAAGTGTTTCCCCATAGAAAACAATGGGGCTGCGTTAGGAGCTGAACGCTGCTTTTTTGCAGGTGTTAGGTTTTTTTTCAGCTCAAATGGCCCCATTGTTTTCTATGGGGGAATCGTGCACGAGCACGTTTTTGAAGCTGGCCGCGTCCGTAAGCACCGCTGGTATCTAGAGTTGCAGTGGCGTTAAATTATGCTCTACGCTCCCTTTTTGGAGCCTAACGCACTGAAAACCCAGCCATTCTGTGAACTCTAAATACCAGCGGTATTTAAAAGGTGCGGGGGAAAAAAAGCATGCGTAGCTAACGCACCCCTTTGGCCGCCAAACTCTAAATCTAGCCGTACCTGAATTATGAAAGAAAAAAAACTGGGTTTAATGTCCATTTAAGATCTGATATTACCTCAACCCATTGTAATAGGATGTGGTTTAAAAGCACAAAACCAGCTACATCATATACACAAATAAACCCGAAAATGTAATTTCACATACATTTTATACTCTGCAGCTGGTATTACAAGTAATTGAAAATACATTCATATAAAAACAATTTTACAATTACTGTAACAACTGCTGAGCCATTTCCATCACTTTACTGAGCTGTCATGGAGGTTTTTCTTTAGATGTTGCTCACATTTAATCACCACTGTAGGCCATTTTTCAGTAAGAGACCAACACATATAATATACTGGGGGGGGGGGGTTCAGCTGACCCAACATATTCAAACTATAATGTTATTTTATGAATATATCATGACATGTGAGAACTACACAACAGAATGTGTGAAAAAACGAAATTTATGCTTACCTAGTACATTTATTTATTTCTTGACACGGTGAGTCCACGGATCATCATCAATTACTGTTGGGAATATCACTCTTGGCCAGCAGGAGGAGGCAAAGAGCACCACAGCAAAGCTGTTAAACCTCACTCTTCTACCCACAATCCCCCAGTCATTTGACCAAAGGGAAAGGAGAGAAAAGAAGTAACACAAGGTGCAGAGGTGCATGAGGTTTATATAAAAAGAAACTGTCTAATTACAGGGCGGGCCGTGGACTCACTGTGTCAAGAAATAAATACATTTATCAGGTAAGCATAAATTTTGTTTTCTTTCTGACACAGTGAGTCCACAGATCATCATCAATTACTGTTGGGAACCAATACCCAAGCCAGAGGACACAGATGATAAGGGAGGGACAAGACAGGAACCTAAACAGAAGGCACCACTGCTTGAAGAACCTTTCTCCCAAAAGAAGCCTCAGCCGAGCCAAAAGTATCGAATTTATAGAATTTGGAAAAAGTGTGCAAATATGACCAAGTTGCAGCCTTGCAAATCTGTTCCACAGAAGCTTAATTTTTGAAGGCCCAGGAAGAAGAAACATTGTGGAATGAGCTGTGATTTTCTCAGGCGGTTGCTATCCAGCAGTCTCAAATGCCAAGCGAATAACGCTCTTCAGCCAAAGGAAAAGGGAAGTAGCCGTAGCTTTCTGACCCTTGCGTTTCCCAGAAAAGCAAACAAACAATGCAAAAGACTGACGAAAGTCCTTAGTTCCCTGCAAATAAAATGTTAGCGCTCGCCAACATCCAGATTATGCAACAAGCGTTCTTTGTGAGAAGAAGGATTAGGACACAAAGAAGTTATAACGATTTCCTGATTAATATTCTTGACCGAAACAACCTTGGACAGGAAACCAAACTTAGTAACAGGTTTAAACACAGGCCGAATTCTAACCAAGGCCTGACAAAACGATTGCACGTCTGGCACATTCGCCAAGCGCTTATGTAACTGTCAGGAACATGTTTCTTTCTTGATGCATACTTCTCCTTTAAGAGTTTAGGTCACATGACCACATCCCCCTATTTAACCTGATCAACCTATGGAATCTTTGCTAGGTAACTTGTATTGCTGAGAATACTTTCGGCATTTCCTGTGTTCTCCTAGCTAATGTTTGTTCAGCAGTCAGTGAAGCTATCTTCTATGTGCTACCTCCTATTTTGTTGACGCAACGCATCTCAAGCTTCCTACCCTGTTTGCTCATCGTGCTGCAGGCTACAGCAGGACCGCGCTGTTCCCTCAGAGTCAATCCGACTTTCAGTTTCCTCTCACACGCTGGAGCGTGTGATGTCACTACTATCATGGACTGGCTTCCACGCTGCAGGTTTACAAACGGATCTCGCTCCATGTCATCATAATACCCAAGGTTTGGTGTGAGACTGAGTGGTACGTCAATATTCACTTATATACATATATATATTAGGGTAAACCATGTTGTATCCTTACATACTACCTAGCCATAAAAAAGTTGATTACCCATAGATATATATATATATATATATTTCTAAACATGGACTTAGCTGAACTCACAAACCGTGTGGGAGCTTTGTCACAAAACATGGACCTAATGATACAAGGCCTCAGGGACATGCAATCTGAGAATGAGGAACTACGGAAATTCATCCGTGAACAAACCGCAAGTAAAACACCTACACTAGAGGTTTTACCACCTGAACCCAAATATGTCCACCAGAGAAATTCACTGGAGACAGATCACAATTCCATGATTTTAGGAATTCTTGTAACCTTTATTTCTCACTCAGACCCCGCAGCTACCCCACTGAAAGGATTAAAGTATTAACGGTAGTATTCTACCTAAGAGGTGAACCTAAAAGCTGGGCCAACACCTTCTACGAGAACAACGACCCAATAATCGACTCTCTGGAGTCATTTTTAATGCCATGTCATTATTATACAAAGACCAAAACAAACAGGGTACCGCCGAGACCGCAATCAGAAGTCTCAAACAGGGTAGACGCCCTGTTGAGAAATACATCTCAGAATTTAAAAGATGGGCCCCAGACACTCTCTGGAATACTCCAGCCCTAAGGAACCAGTTTAGAATAGGCCTTTCAGATCCTCTTAAGGATGAGCTTGCTCGCGTGGAAGTTCCAGAACACCTAGAGACCCTAATGTCTCTAACAATCTCCAATGATCGCCGGCTCAGGGAGAGGAAACATGAGAAGGGTGTAACGGAACACACATTTAGAAAACCTTATGTGTCCACACCTTCATCCCCATCAAGACCCCAGGATGAGCCCATGGATATTGCTTTTGTAAGAGGCCCCATCAAACCTGAAGAAAAATGACGACGCAGGTTAAACAACCTCTGTCTTTATTGTGCTGGCAAGGACCACGGTGTCAAGGAGTGTCCCCTCCTACTCAAATCAAAATAGGGTAAGAAAACTGATATATCAGTTTACCATGATCCTTTTTTACAGACTTCATCTCATTTTGCTCTTTCTATCTCCCTACAGTGGTATCACCAAGCAGTACCGACCCAGGTCGTGATTGACTCAGGAGCTACCAGCAGTTTCATTGATTTCACTTCTGTTTCCACGTATAAAATCCCATTAGTAAAAAAGCACAAATAACTTGCTATACGTGTGGTGGATGGTTCATTTATGAATTCTGGACCTATTACACATCATACAGTTCCACTAGTAGTAAGATTGCCTGCTGGTCATTCTGAAACCTGTACTTTCGAGGTTATTCATTCCCCTTTATTTTCTGTTATTTTGGGGTTAAATTGGTTGAAAGTACATCAGCCCACTATACTCTGGGATGAAGGTTCTATCTCTTTTGGCTCTCATTACTGTACCACTGTTTACCTGTTCAGTCCATTCTACAAATAGACACACAACTGTTACCTCTCATATACTCCAACTTTATTGACGTTTTTGATAAAAAACAGGCACAAACATTACCCCCTCACAGATCCTTTGATTGTCCCATAGATTTAATTCCAGGACAAAGATACCTTACGGACATATCTACCCCCTATCCAAACCTGAACTTACTCATCTCAAAGAATACCTGCGAAAAAGGTTTCATTCGCCCATCTACTTCTCCAGCTGGTGCAGGTATCTTCTTTGTGAGGAATAAGGACGCTAGCCTCAGACCCATTATCAACTACAGGCAGCTCAACAAATGTACCATAAAAAATAGAAACCCCTTACCTCTCATACCAGAATTGATTGAATGCTTACAGGGGGCTACCATATACACTAAGCTTAACTTACGAGGTGCTTACAACCTGGTTAGGATCAGGAAGGGGGATGAATGGCTGATGGCATTCCGGACCTGCTACGGTCTGTATGAATACACTGTGATGCCGTTCGGCCTATGCAATGCCCCAACGACTTTCCAGTATTTTATTAATAACTTGTTTAGAAACCTTCTTGACTCTTGTATTGTAATATATCTGGACAATATCCTTATTTACTCTGACACCATAGAAAACCATATCTCACATGTTAGAACTGTTCTTCTCAGGCTTAGGCACAATCATTTATACGTCAAAGTGGAGAAATGCATATTCTACACCAACTCTATTTCCTTTCTTGGTTACCATATCTCTCCTTCGGGCATCCGTATGGAAAACAGCAAAGTCAAAGCTATAACCAAATGGCCTATACCCACCACTAAAAAAGATGTCCAAAGGTTTTTAGGCTTCTCAAACTTCTATAGAAGGTTCATACAAGATTTCTCAGCTATAGTAAAGCCTCTCACTGTCCTTACTAAGAAGTCATCCAAATTCTATTGGACACCTCAAGCTAACCAGGCGTTCAATCTACTCAAGATTAAATTCACCACAGCCCCAATTCTACAGTTTCCAGATCCTACCAAACAGTACATATTGGAAGTTGATGCATCAGACTTCGCCTTTGGAGCAGTACTATCACAAAAACTTTCATTAGTAGAATGTTTACACTCCATAGCCTATTATTCAAGAACAATGAATCCTGCCGAACTATCCTGTAGGCGAAAAGGAGCTCTTGGCTATCAAATCTGCACTTGAATTCTGGAGACTCCTCCTGGAAGGAGCTAAGTATCCAATTATCATTTATACCAATCATAGGAATCTAAAGTATTTAAAAACCAACAGGTCTCTGTCTGCCCATCAGGTACGTTGGAGTCTCTTCTTTACTAGATTTGATTTCTCCATCACATACCGACTGCTACCAAAAATACTAGGGCAGATGCACTCTCTAGGTATGGTTCCAGATTCTTGCATACACCCATATCAGATACTGTTATACCATCCTGTAAGATTGTCGGTCTCACTGTAGACAAGATGACCCCCATCAACAAATATCAATCCACTGATCCAGTAATCCACGACCCAAGATTACGGAAGGAACCTAATGGCCTACTTTACCATGGACAGAAGTTATATGTTCCAAATGCTCTCAGAGAAGAGGTACTCCGCACTGCGCATGACTTGCCTTTGTCAGGACATCCAGGTTTCCGAAAAGCCAAAGACCTGATTCTAAGGGATTTCTGGTGGCCTGGTTTAGTGCAAAGTGTCAAACGTTACATACAGACTTGTAGCACTTGCTCCACATGTAAATACTACTGGTCGTAGTAGATCAGTTTTCAACGATGGCCCATTTCATACCATATCATGGACTCCCAACCGCCTCAGAAACAGCTGACTTGTTTTTGAAACACATAGTACATCTACATGGCCTCCCTGATTCTATTACCACCGATAGGGGTACCCAGTTCACCTCAAAGTTTTGGACCCAATTATGCAAAAGTCTATACATCAAGAGAAACCTAAGTTCAGCATACCACCCACAGTCCAATGGACAAACGGAGAGAACCAACCAAACTCTGGAGCAATACCTGCATGGTTACTCAACCTACCAACAAGACAATTGGTCCGCACTTTTGCCAACTGCAGAGTTTTCCTACTACAACAACACTATAAATACATCTACCAACCTAACTCTATTTTATGTAAATTATGGATTCCATCCTTCCAATCATCTCCTCCATAGAGACGATACCATTTCCCCTTTAGTAAATGACACTGTTAAATCGCCCAAGCATTTACTCAGCTTCAAGAAACATTGAAACAAGCACAAGTCAAACAAGAACATTACTACAACCTAGTTGTAGGGGACATGGTATGGCTAGCAATCTCCTTGCAAAAGAAAATTAAAATGGCACTTACCTGAAAGTGCTTTCCGGCAGCAGGACAGCTCACCTGGTTTGAGAGGGTGCAGCACCTCACATGGACCTGTGAAGAGAGAAAAACTGAGTAAACCTACTCAGGTTTTCTAGTTAGGGCAGCAGATTCTTGATTAAAGATTAAAGCCGGGTCTGAGAGCTTTATAGAGGCCTAACCCTCTCAGCACTTGTGTAAAACACAAACTAAGCCCCTCAGTGAATACATTGAGGTTAACTTACTGGAGTGCAGTATTGCACAGTCCTATATGCTGTTTATATACAGTGTGATTCATCTCCAATAACCCCTATACTCACTTATGAGGCATCTTCAGAAGATTTCCTTTTTGCTGTTGAGCCTGGTTACGCTTCCCAACGCTATGTGCACTATAAGTCTGGAGGTTTCTGCTAACTGGCATTTGAATAACACTGGAGGATTCTGAGTAAAAGCAGTGAGAGGTCAGAAACCAGGGTCTGATGGGAGTTCAAAGGACTGGACGGATATTACTGAGAGGTCTTGATGTGGAGACTCTGTGGGCATCCTGTCACCTCAAGAGTCTGTATGTAGGTGATAAGGTGAAGCATTGCCCCAATTAATGGGATCCTTTATGATGTCTGAGGTTTCAAAGAGCTCAAATAAGACCAAGGCATAAGTCTAGAGTACTTGTACAGTTAATGAATATGCTCTTACAAAATAAATTTCAGATGTCATGTATAGATGGTATAATTAATATTCTAGAATACATAAGCATGATAAGTGTGTTCTTTATTGTTCCCTTTATATTCTTTATGTATGCTAGCACACACACTGATGGGTGGTTTAACATATGAGAGATCTTAAATATGTGCAGGGTTAATGAGGTGGAAATGCATGTAACCAAAAGTAGTAATAACATATTGTAGAAGTTACCTGTATCACACTAGTGGATCATGTAATGTCTGCCAACTTGACCACATATATGTCATCCTTATTCAGCTCCATTAGCAATACTTGCTAGTTTACACCAGACCCCTTTCTTAAAGTTATATTTTTAGATATTTCACAGCCTCACTATGGAACTGAAATGTGACATTACATTTTGAAGTCCATGCATCATAACTGTTCGGGAAATAACTGTAATTTGTCTAATGTGCTGATTTTGTTGACTGATTGACAGTGCTTGATACATGGCAATTTTATATCGTATTTTGTTTTCAACCTCAATAAAAACACAAAAATTCTGGGCTTTAAACAAGGGGTCTTTGTGGGTCTCTAGGGCATTTGATGACCTATTATTAGTGCTCCTCTAATTAAAAAATATATTAACATTTTAATAAATAGTATTGTCAACAAAAGTGTGTGTTTCCCCTCCCCCCCAAATGCTATAGTTAACGGAGAAGAAGGGGCTACCCTCATATAAATTAGGGTCTTTAAGTATATTTATATAAATTTGATTTGCATATGGGGCTCCCATGAGCCTCTACTCAAATAAATGCAAATCTATTCATGCCAGGTGATCACTATTACCACAATGATCACCTGGCTTTTAAAACTTATATATGGGCTTTATTTTAAAGACTGGCTTCTGGGCTGTAAAGCAAGGGGGCATGGAGTCTCTAGACCTTTTTGATAGTGTGCTATAACATGCTTCAACATGTATTTTTTTAACCTGAAAAATGGGTAACTCTACAACTACATAAATGTGTGCGCACATTATAATTACATGCTAAACATGGCGGAGGAATTATAGTTTGCAAACAAACAACTGTTTTGACAGAAATTACGTGGGCAATACTTTAGAATAATTTGATTACATTGCGGATGATGGAATATTACAAAATTAACATTAATAAAATGCAGAAATAGATTCATGCACACATAAAAAAATATTACAACACTTTTATTGATATTCACAATATGCACACACAAATACATTTATATAATCAACATGCTAATCTTGAATGGAGTTTTTACTGTTAGATATGCTGTATAGCACAAAGAAGTCCCCTCTATGTAAACACAAAGGCCACTACTTGGGATGGATGTGTTTAAAGGGAGAGTACTAGAATAATTGCACACATCCTACTACAAATTCTAATTTAGTACTTTTACATTAAATTGGATTATTTTAAATATTTAAACATTATCACAGTGTCATTAATTACTAAAAATATTTTATTCAAATTGCAAGATATACCCAAATAGTTTTCTTTTATTAAGATGTATTATCATTTATATTAATATTTGTAGCACAGGCATATTTTAATTAATTCTCAAGAAAATAAGGTTACATGATAGTGTTCACTTAGGAGTTCAAAAGGAGTGTTGTAAATTCCACCAAAACCAAGGTAAAAATGTTGTGTCTATTCAGTTTTGCAATATGCCATATTTCCTCCTTTAAAGGGACAGTCAACCATAGAATTGTTATTGTTTTAAAAGATAGATAATCCCTTTATTACTCATTCCCTAGTTTTGCATAACCAACACAGTTATATTAATATACTTTTTACCTCTGTGATTACCTTGCATCTAGAAACCTTCTTCCAGCCCCCTGATCACATGACTGTGACTGTTTATTATCTATTGTCTTAAATTTAGCATTGTATTGTGCTAGATCTTAAATAACCCCCTGTGCCTGAACACAGTGTTATCTATATGGCCCACATGTACTTTCTGTCTCTTTGTGTTGAAAAGAGATTTAAAAAGCATGTGATAAGAGGCAGCCCTCAAAGGCTTAGAAATTAGCATATGAGCCTACCTATATTTAGTTTAAACTAAGAATACCAAGAGAAAAAAGCAAATTTGATGATAAAAGTAAATTGGAAAGTCAATTAAAATGAAAAGTCCTATCTGAATAATGAAAGTTTAATTTATACTTGACTGTCCCTTTAAGGCTTACAGATAACCTCCTCAACTAGGCCTCTGCTGGATGTAAGGATATCTCAAGACAGTCCTAATAAAGCTAGTGATCATGATTTCATAAAGCATTTTTTCCCCTGATTTTTTATGTTCTTGGTAATTGTCTGTAGTTCTTTTCTTTAATTTTATAATACATAAGCCACATTTGTATGCAGTCTTTTGTTGTCTTCACTAATAAAGTATATGGTCAGTCTATAGGTATCTGACATATACATAATGTAATACAATTCATAAACAATTGAAACTGTGCCACACTTTTCAACCAATCTGTTTTTTTTTTAACAAAAACACATGTCAACCATAATTCAATGCAAAGTTTATTTCACCACACATACGATTATTGTCTGTATTAACAGCCAATGAGAATTTATAACATATTTTACTAATAGCACTACAAAAAAGATATAAATTGGACCACTTCCTTAAATTCCATTAGTCTTGAAAAATATTACCATGGTAGCATCACGCTTTACCCTGGGAGAAAATGAAGTGCTTGTGGCTGTCTTAGAGCCACAATATATCTACCTATTGGGATCGTGGAGGTGGGAGAAGAATACACATTAAAAGGGATGTCATGAGGAGTGACATCACAGATATTGTCAACTTGACTGGGCAGAACGAGAAATCTGATCCACGTCGGGAAACAATTTCCATAATTAAATTTAAAAAACTAAAAGCTACGAACATAATTGGAAAAATTCGGCAACCAAACTTTAAACAGTATAAAAAAGGTTATCTGAACCTTTTGAGGTTGGAAAATCCAGTTTCTGAAATTTCGCAACAGATTAATATTTGTCCTGAGGACCCATCACATCCCTTTCATGTGGGTTCTGTGTCCCCCTCCCACAAATATTCGAAAAAATTTACATGGCAAAGATGAGCTTTTAACAGGTAAGACCCTTTTTTTAAAATGTCCATTGTCAAATTATGTTCAAATCATTTGGCTACAAAAAATATTTAACTTGTATTTTTCAGGATTCATTTGTGCCAGAAATACCAGATTTGACTATACTGATATCTGATTCCTCAAGTCATTTGATATTTAATTAAAGGGACAGTCAACACCAGAATTTTTGTTGTTTAAAAAGATAGATAATCCCTTTATTACCCATTCCCCAGTTTTGCATAACCAACACTGTTAACTCTGTGATTAACTTGTATCTAAGCATCTTCTGACAGCACCCTGATCATATGACATTTTATTTATTATCTATTGACTTTCATTTAAGCCAATTAGTGCAGTGTCTGCCACAAGCCACGGGTGTGATCACAATGTTATCCTATGAACTAGCTCTCCCCTGTTGTGAAAAGCAAATAAAAAAGCATGTGACAAGAGGCGGCCTTCAAGAGCTTAGATATTATCATATGAGCCTTCCTAGGTTTAGCTTTCAACTAAGAATTCCAAGAGAACAAAGCAAAATTGGTGATAAAAGTAAATTGGAAAGTTGTTTAAAATTACATGCCCTATCTAAAACATGAAAGTTTTTTTTGGACTTGACTGTCCCTTTAACTATTTGCAATGCAAAATGTCAAACATTAAAAAATAAAAATATAAATGTATTCAAAGATATAGACATATACTGTATTTATATTTTTATATGTGAATGCAGATTTCTGGTAATTCAAATTCAATTCAGCCAATAGAATGAAAGCTTTTTCTATGGGCTGATTTGAATTTGACATGGACTCCTTGCCCAGTGAAGCTTAGAGGAATATGGCTGCACCTCACTGACGAGGCCCATAGGAGGCCGAAATGATCGTCTGTGGTTGTCATGTTCACAGATCAAAGGAGAATTGCCTGGTATTTCAGGGCTGGACTGACCTCACTCGGCGGGATCAGACTGATATACTTCAGGAAATATATCAAGAGTACCCCTATATAAAAGGGGTACCTCACATTCAAAAATTCAATGTGTGGCTGGTGACTGCATGAAGAGGAGCTCTGTGTTTAAGGTCTTAAGATGAAGACCACTGCTGCTGCCAATGGTGCCGTCGGGATGAAGATGGACTGCCGCCGGGATGAAGATGGACCACCACCGGGATGAATGGAGCCCCGCTGCCATCATCTTCGGTGAGTACCATCTTGGGACTTTCACTTTTGGTAATATGTTTGTTAATTTTTGTAAGGTTAGTGTTTTTTTATTTAATGTAATGCTAGTTGTTTTTGTGACTGTAATGGCAGAATTTATTTTTTGATTGTAATGTTAGTTTTTTTACTGTAATGATAGTTTTAATGAAATGTTAGGTTGTTGCGTTTTTTTAAATGTACATTTTTTTTTTAAAATTTCAGGTAAGTTTTTATTTTTTTAAAGGTAGTTAGGTTTTATTTGGTAAAGATAGGGTTAGTCAATTTTGGGTTAACTTAGGGGGTTTAGATGATAGTGGGTTACTTTACATTGGGGGCTGGCAGTTTAGGAGTTAATAGGGTAGTGCAGACTTTTGCGATGTGGGGGTGTAGCGGTTAAAGGTCAATAGTGTAGAAGTTTACTTTGCAGTGGGGTGTGTGGCGGTTTAGAGGTTAATAGTGTAGAAGCTTACTTTGCGTTGGGGTGTGTGGTGGTTTAGGGGGTAATAGCGTAGAAGCTTACTTTGCGGTGAAGTTTGTGGCAGTTCAGGGGATAGTAGTGTAAAGAGGTAGTTTGCAATGTGGGGTGTGGTGGTTTAGGGGTTAAAAAGTGTAGTTTAGTGCAACAGTTTCATCCGGACAAACTCTTTACACAACCTTTCAGGTCGCATAAAAAGTTTGAGCAGTAAATGCGTGATCGCGTTTACTTTCAACTTGTAATACGAGCGTATATTACCACTCTGCGCTACCCATAGAAATTATGGGGAGCTTAAATTACCGCGAATTCGCACAAACAAGTATTCAGTCTTTTAAACAGCGTGCTACTTGTGATATGGATTTGAGCGTAAAGAACACCACGATATCAGGGTCAAGTTTACGCTCCTAGCGTTAACAATAGCGATCCACTTGTAATCTGGCCCAAAATGTGATGCGTGTACAGAAACTGAATCAAGTTTTACAGATATGCAAGAAATATTTGTTGAGAACATGAGAAATGAGTGCATAATAATTTCAAAGAATCTTTAAAATTCAAAGTAGGCAAATTCAGTTACTTTAGCGTGTATAGGATACTGTGCAATCCTCCAGGGCACTGATTAAAAAAAGGACATTTATGGTCGATTCAGTAGATTTCTTCCTTTTTGAAAAATTTAAATCATGATTTGTTTATGTAGCATTATGTTTTTTCTTTTATAATGTTTTTATGTCATACTTTAAGCACTTTAGTAAACAAAAAATAATCATGCTTTCTTTGGAGTGAAAAAATGTCATGCACATTTTAATTTTACAGAGGGCTGTCTTGTGCTAGCTGTACATATGAGTCACTGGGTTGTGCAGGGCTACATTTTTATTGTGTCATTATACTAATTCTACAAAGAACATATACCTTTATGTTGTCCCAAAAGATGTTTTCCAAAGTTTAGCCACATCTGCTTGATACATCTCATTCAGTGATATAATCCATTGCAGATTATCTCAGTGGATATCTTTCCACCAAAGGCTGACCTTAGTTGAAAAGTAAGACATGTACATGTGAAAAATAATTTATGACTAAATCTTCCAATACAACGCGCCACGTCCCTAAAATACTGGGCTTAAATCCTCTGTCCACGTGTCTATCTCTGTCATGTCACATACACGGTAGCATGTCTCCAACTGTGGCCACACAGAAGAGTGCCTGAGGATATGGTAGTCGTTAGTGAATCCAGTATACTCCACAAGCACGTTCATAATTTGCATGTTTCCATGTCATACAAAGTGGACATTGATAGAATCATGAAAGTGTTGACGGATGCGATGTGACATTTCCTAGTATTAGTATTGCTGCAGAGCAATATGGGTGCAGTGTATTGTCCCCCACACGTTATGTATGTTCCCCATATTCTTATAGTCCCTCTTGAGATCAGGCCAAGCACCCTCTGTGTGAGGGAATCCTATGACAGGATGTCCCTTGTTGAGGATGGAATTTCTAAACTTCCCAATTACAACAGTGAAAGTGCCTTGAGTCATCCTTCATGACATATAAATTATTAATCTGTTGCGTATAGATGCTGTAGATGTAGATGCTGGCACATATGATTGTGTTGAGACAGATATGTCAACGAGCAAATGAACAAGCAAACTAGGGATCCATATTTGCATAGCAAAATAGTAAAGCTAATTAGTCAATGTAAAGAGCAGTGCTACACAATGATGATCAGCCTGATAGGCCAAAATGGTCATCTGGGACATATTGGCAGTGATGTTTGTTTAAATTCTAGCACACTAGACCTATGTGAGCACCTTAGTAATGATTCTTAACCATATGCAGATGCAATGTATTGAAAATATAGAAGCAAAATAAGTTAACCAGAGGTGGGAGCTTTACATTTTCTTGATAGTGCGGGCGGCGTACATATTACTCAGTGACTTGTAATACAAGTGCAAAATAGCGTTTTTTATGGCCCATTGAAAAGATAGGATGCATAATTTTTCAAAAGCTTGCAGAACTTAGTTCACGATAATATAACTGCCGCTGAACTCATAATATGGGTGGGTGCTAAAACTCTAATACTTATGTAAGTAAGTAAGTAAGTGAGTAAGTGATGCATTGTCTTATTATTATGCACTTATTAATTATGCAGTTCTACTGTTTTTAACCCCTTGCTTCAAAGGGACGTAGGTACTATGTCATGATTTTTTCTAAAATACATCATAAATTACTATTAAAAAGGTTTATTACTCCTAAAAAGTGTCATACTTCTCTATTTCACAGAGGATACTCAGTACATTTAGTATGCTTAAAGGGACAGTAAAGTCAAAACTAAACTTTCATGATTCAGATAAGGCATGCAATTTTAAACAACTTTCCAATTTACTTTTATCATCAAATTTGCTTTGTTCCCTTGGTGGTATTTTTGAAAAGCTAAACCTAGCTAGGCTCAAACTGATTTCTAAACAGTTGAAAACCGCCTCCTAGCTCAGAGCATTTTGAAAGTTTTTCACAGTTAGACTGTGCTAGTTTACATGTGTCATATAGATAACATTGTGCTCACTCCTGTGAAGTTATTTAGGAGTCTTCACTGAGTGACTACACTGCATGTCTGTCAAAGGCACTTAGATAAGGAGGCTATCTGCATAGACTTAGATACAAGGTAATCACAGAGGTAAAAAGTATATTAATATAACTGTGTTGGTTATGCAAAAACGGGGAATGGGTAATAAAGGGTTTATCTATCTTTTTAAATAAGAAAAATGTTGGTGTAGACTGTCCTTTTAACTTTGTTTAACCACCTAATGAATGGAATGGGGAATTTAAAAGTAAACTTTAACTGAATAAGAAAAAAGGGACATTTTATTCAAGATGTTTCTATCATGTACAGTATATGCAGTAAACATGTTAAAATATAAATGAAAAAAGGGTTAAGTAAAAGCTTGTTATGGTGCATAATAGTGTAACACTAAGACCTGGGACTCCACTGCTCACTCCCACAGAAAATGTTGGTTTACTAAAAGAACATCTATTTTTCAAATAAAATAAAGCGTTATAATATATATTGAAACATTCTTTAAGAAGGAAACATTTTTGAGTACCATGTCCCTTTTATGCCCAGGAGTATTTTCACATAAAAGACCAAAGATTCAGTTTGATAAGCTCTTTTAGCTACAACCTCCCTAACTGGATCATGAGAGTGTAGTGGTGGCACGCAACAATGCAGAAAGCTGATTGGCTCACTTCAAATGCATTGCGAGGAGTCCTTTGAGCCCAGGTTTTGTATGCACGCAGATCTTTTAAACAGTCTGGACATTTACATTTTACCATGTACTGTTACGTCCAAATCCAGTATATAAACACCAAGGCTTTCCCTAGCTATAAATACTTATTGCTTTTCTCATTTATGGGACAATAAAGTCAAAATTAATATATAATTCAGATAGAGTATGCAGTTTTAAGAGACTTTTCAATTTACTTTCATTATCAAGTTTTGCACAGTCTTTTTATATACACACTTTTTGAGGCACCAGCTACTACTAAGCATGTGGACAAGTTCACAGTGTATACATATATAGTCTGTGATTTGCTGATGGCTGTCACAGGGGGCAGGCAAATGAGACAAACAAATAAATGTATCAGAAAAAAATCTACTGCTTATTTGAAATTAAGTAAGTGCTGCATTATCTTATTATTATACACTTGTTAATTATGCAATTCTACTGTTTTTAATCCCTTGCACCAAAGGGACATAGGTGTTATGCCATACAGTACTTTGCCCTGTGTACTGTGTTGACATAGTACACCCATCCACCTTGATCACTTCCTACCCAGTCCGATCCCAGCCCTCTACCCACATCAGTATCCGATACATGCCAAGGGGACAGGTGCAGAGGTATATACTCCAGATGACACTCTCTGGGTTAGTCGGACAGAAATTATTTAAACCATCTTAGAACCGTACCACTCAGCCCTCAGACATCCTGAAGGCGGTTTCGTAAAATGTCATAGTTTATGGTGTCTTTTGCCATCAATAAATCATTTAGTTCCCATACAAGTGAAATTTCAGTACTATACCTTGTCCTGAAACCTGATTTTCAGGACTGTTGCGTGCAATTGATAAGGGGTATTTTGTGGCTCTATGTGCACATATTACAATATTATGGAAATTGCGCGCGTATTACAAATTGAAAGGAAACCCGTTTGCTTGAACGCAATCAAACTTAATGTGCGTTGGGTTAACTTCAGAGCTCTGGTTAGCTGCTACGCCAGACCAAAAAATAAATACATTTAAAAGTACAGTTACACTCATGATAACATTGTCTGATAAAAATTATTAAAAAAAATATTGCATTAAAAAGTTATTAAGTCTCAGATGTTAGGGAAAAAAAGGCATGAAAGGGATTTAACATAGATACATACATACATATGTCTAAATATGTGTATGTATGTGTGTACATATGCATTTAACTATTTATGTGCTTTACTGTGTATTTACTGTACATATTTCACATTCCAGTGCTCTTCACTTACTGTGCAAGATAAGATGTTATTTTTATATATACATATATATCTGTATATATCAATAGCTATATATCTATTCCTACAGATATATAGGGATAGACATCTATTTTACATGAACAGTATCAGATATATATAGAAATATATATTCAATAATAAAAAGTACATTATTTTCTATGTGAAGATATGCTTTTTGGGCATCAGGTTTCACAATTGACATTTTAACGCGGTTGGGTTAGCGCACATGAAAACGTAGTAATCTTAAGGCGCATTAAAATATTCTAAATAAGCCATAGAATATATCTATACAATTTACAGTATGTTTAATACGTTTTATTAATTTAATGTAATATATCAATAACGCGCCTTAAGAGTACTAATTTTTCATGTGTGCTAACCTGACCTCGTTAAAATCAAAATCACGAAACCCCATGCGCAACATGCATATTTTACATTCCTTTGTTCTTCACAGAGAAAATAATGTACTTTTTATTATTAAAGGGACACTCAAGTCAAAATAAACTTTTATGATTCAGATAGATCATGAAGTTTTAAGAGACTTCCCAATTTACTTCCATTATAAATTTTTGCACAGTGTTTTTATATTCACACTTTTTGGGGAATAAGATCCTACCGAGCATGTGCACAAGCTCACAGGGTATACGTATACTAGTCTATAATTGGCTGATGTCTGTCACATGATACAGGGAGCCGGAAAATGGGAGAAAATATAAATTTTAATTTCAAGTAAGCAGTACATTGTTTATTGACAGATTAAATGCTATTGCATGGTCTTTTTATTACGTACTTGTTAAATATGTAATTCTACTGTATTGAGTGGTCCTTTAAATACATATCTCTATTTGTATCTGATACTGTTTACGTAAAATAAATATCTATACCTATATACAGTATCTATGGGAATAGATAGGTATATACAGATATATATATATATATATATATATATATGTATTTAAGAATAAATAGAACATATTCTTCTATGTGAAGAGCATTGAAATGTGAAATACTAATATTTCATGTTTGTTAAGCACTCTTGAATATACACGGTTGGGTTAGCGTGCAAGTATGGGTGTTTTTTTATTTATGTTTCACGCTCCATTCAAGTCTATCACACACCATGTTTAAGCTCACTTGCAACCCGTGGCCGCAAAAAGCCTCCATCTAGTGATGTTATCGCTCAAGCTGGAGCGCTAATCTGTGCTCCACTTGTAATCTAGCCCTTTGGCAAAGAAGACACTATTTAGGCAAGCTGTGTAAAAAAGACCTCTGATGAAGAGCAGGTACGCCCGTGCAAAACATTTCAGGTGTTTCCATGTCTGCTATGTCCCTTTGATTGTGGTTGAATAAACCCTACCTGATTTACAACATTGTCATTGTGGGCTGCAGTTCTTTCTTTCTTGTCATTTGGTGTAAAAAAGATAGGCTGATCTTTTCTTTGCTTTTGTGATTTCTTAAAAGAGGAAATCTGACTTTTTCTGCGTGATTGCTTTTTGGTAAGCATTTGTGTTTTCTACCATTTTCATTTATTCTGCACTGTCTGGGATATCCTACATCTTCATTCAAGAGCATGCCCTCCCTTTTTCATTTCTCTGATGGTACTGTCAAAGCCTTGGGAGACTTATAATGACTGGTAAGGGTTTGAGTGTGTATTGGGGCAATAGCGTACAGGGCATTCTTCACATTAATATTGTTGTGTTCTGCCAGAGAGTAGACATTGTCACATTTGTTAAACATATACAGTATGTAAGATCAAGTTTAGACATGAGTATCTGAGGGGTCATGTCATTTAGTGGTCGAAGACTTGTCATCTCTACAGGAGCAGGGGTGAGTGACTAGTTATAGAGAAGTTAATAGAATGGTGGTCAGACCACAGACTGGGTTATTAGGGTTTGAAACTTTTACGTCAGTGGTAAATACATGGTCTAGTGCGTGACCACTCTTGTGGGGAGCAGAAGGGACATCTTGGGTAAAAACCCATTGAATGCATCATGGAAAGTAGGTCTTGTCCAAATTGTGAAGAAGTATTATCCACCCATGCACTGAAATCCCCCAGTATAAGCCATCAGTAGTGTTCTAACACAAATGCAGATATTAGCTCTATGGTGGGCGATAGATCAGGAGAATATTAAAGGGACAGTTTACTCAAAAATGTTCTCCTCTTTAATTTGTTCCCAATGATCCACTTTACTTGCTGGAGTGTATTAAATTGTTCACATGTATTTCCATTAACCTTATAATGGCATTTTAATTAGTTTATTTAGCTTGTGGTATCCCCACCCATCCTGAAAGTTGTTGGCCACGAGGCCAAGCTGTATTAACACAGCCAATAGAAGAAATTACACTCCCAGTGGGTTATAGAAGAGATAAGGTAATAAAATGTTAATTTTTCATTGTTCTCTCCAAGTATTGGTGATTGGTTTATGGACAGATATAAGATAAAGAAGCAGGTACGTGTACACAATGTGATACGGGAATGAGATCCGATTATACCTACAAGCTCAACCCATTTTATTAGGTTGTGGCTTCAAAACACAAAATCAGCTAATTCATAAACACAAATAAGCCTTAAAAAAGCAAATCTCAAACATTTTATACTCTGCAGCTGGTAAAAAAAAGTAATTGAAAACACATTAAGGGAAAAACTATTTTATAGTATACTGTCCCTTTAAGCCCTATGCCTGTTGCATTCCTGTGCTCAGCTAGATCCCAGTTGCGCATTATTGCTTTGGAGTTGACTTTTAACTTTGCAGGGGTTAAAAATATAGTAATATGCATACAATAGTGTAATAAAAAAATGTTCTAACACTGTTAGGTTTTATTTTCAGGGGGGAGAGTGTCAGTCAGCATTTGGCCTGGATCATACACTGTCACCTGGAAATGAATGGGTTATTTGATGGGATATCCCAGAGAACAGCAATCAGACCACGCAGCAATCAGTCTAACATCTGTTCTGTTTATTAGAAGATGCACAACACTTCTTATAGGCAATAATTACAGCATATAGGGTTAAAAAGTGACGTATTCATAACTACATCATCTCACACCATATTTCATGAACAAAAGAAGCTTATTAAAATAATTGGGTGAAAGAGGAGTATGAAGGAGTATTTCTTATAACAATAACAAAAATACATCTGGGTGCATAGCTCAGCCCAGAGCAAGGCCGTTTGGGCATCTTACCTAGATAACGAGCTTCCAGGCGCATTGCCAGGAACATTCACAAGGCCAATCTAACTTATACAATTCTTACTAACATCAGCATATTTCTCACTACATAATAAACTTTTCTTAGACAAGATGGATGCCTAAGACAAAATGGCAACTAGAACAAGATGGTGTCGGTAAGGCTAACATATCCTAACATACCACACTTTTATTCTAACAGAATAACATAAAATAGAAAAGCACAGAAAATTAGTAAATCCTTTAACAACAATATAAGCCTAATACTTCGATATAACATGAATCTATGTGAGAATACTGTAGAGAAATGTATTCACATTTACTGCTATAATTTTATAGGCCAATAGGGCACAATTCGTCACTGGCCTCTCCAATACTCTCCGTCTACCTCCCAGCATCCTCAAACTACTGGTCTATCTGCACAAAGACCCAACCAGCCCCCTATCTACCCCCAAAAAACGCTGCATCTTTATTTCTCCACCTGCATTGCTAGCACCCCCCCCCCCCCAATATTTCTGACAGTCTCTTGCTCTGTAAATTCTCCACAGTGAAGCCTGACATGGGAACAGCACAAGTGTCTCTGGGTGGCCTCTGATCAGTATTAAGAACAGTCCTTGTCCTCTTAGAGCTCCAACTTCCTCAGACACTCTGCTTTAATACCATAGTCCATTTGCAGTAGGGGTGCTTATCCAGTGTTCTTCTGCAGGTAGATGCTGGAAGTCCGATGGTTTGTTCATGGGGTAGACAAGGAAAGCCAGTGGATCCTCATAGCAAGCAGACACTAGAGTCAGAAGGAGTCTAAGAAGGAAACAAAACAGCACAAGATGAGCACACACCCCGATACAATCACAATTATGTCCAAATAAAACTTCTTTCACCTTTTTGTAAGCATCACAATTCCTTTAATAGCTTAAAGGGCCACTAAACCCAAAATCTTTCTTTCATGATTCAGATAGAACATACAAATTTAAACAACATTACAATTTACTTCTATTATTTATTTTGCTTCATTTTTGAGATATCATTATTTGAAGAAAAAGCAATGCATATGGGTGAGCCAATCACATGAGACTTCTGTGTGCAGCAACCAATCAGCAGCTACTGAGCATATCTAGATATGCTTTTCAACAAAGAATATCAAGAGAATGAAACTAATTAGATAACAGAAGTAAATTAGAAAGATGTTTAAAAATGCATTCTCTTTCTAAATCATGACAGAAAAAATGTGGGTATCATGGCCCTTTAACTTTCCCAATGTCATTTGAAACCAGGAAAACATTGTGGATATATAATACAAACTAAATACATTGATTATACTTTTACAAAGAAAAACTCACAACTTCTCTATACAATTTAAATGATACTTCATGAATACTAAGCAAGTAAAAACTGCTAGACTTCATCAAGAGGCTGAATGGCTATGCTAAGTAACTTATGCTAAGGCATGCCCTGCAACCAAAATGAAAAGTAAAACAGTCAATAAAAATATTTTCTTTAAATGTATTTCTTCACTTTGAACTACTAAAAATAAAATAAACTAGTGTTCCTTTATTCTGCAAAGCTACTATATGTAATGTTTATAATTCTCCAACTATGATCTTAATAGTCAGCAGTCTCATCTGATATAAACACTACTAGTTTACTAATTATTTTATGCAACCTAAATTCTCTCGCACTCCTGTATGAGGAAAGAATACAATCATAACATTATTTAAAACGACTAAATATTTGAAAGGTAAACACATCCTTATGGTAAGATAATTCCTTTAATTGACAAACATTTACAAAACTCAAATTGCAGATACAATACATTTGCTTTCATAACACAGTTCCAATAAGAGCCATTGTAGGTAGAAAATATACTATAAATATAATTATAATACTCTCTAAACAAATATTTCTCTGTATAATTAATATAACTTTCTTTCATGTAACTGGCAATAGTCCATGAGCTAGTGACGTATGGGATATACAATCCTACCAGGAGGGGCAAAGTTTCCCAAACCTCAAAATGCCTACAAATACACCCCTCACTACACCCACAATTCAGTTTAACAAACTTTGCCTCCTATGGAGGTGGTGAAGTAAGTTTGTGCTAAGATTTCTACATTGACATGCACTTCTCAGCATTTTGAAGCCCAATTCCTCTCAGAGTACAGCAAATGTCAGAGGGGCGTGGAGAGTATCACCTATTGAATGCAATGATTTTCGTAACGGGGGTCTATTTCATAGGTTCTCTGTTATCGGTCATAGAGATTCATCTCCTACCTACCGTTTCAGATCAATGATATACTCTCATATACCATTACCTCTACTGATAACTGTTTCAGTACTGATTTGGCTATCTGCTATATGTGGATGGTGTCTTTGGGTAAGTATGTTTTTATTACTTAAGACACCTCAGCTATGGTTTTGGCACTTTATGCATTTATATAAAGTTCTAAATATATGTATTGTACTTATATTTGCCATGAGTCAGGTTCATGTCTTTCCTTTTGCAGATTGTCAGTTTCATATTTGGGGAAAATTAATATTGAGAATTTTTTTTTTCTTACCTGGGGTTTAGTCTTTTTTTCAATTGACTACTTTGTTTAAAATTGCGGGCTGACAGGCTCGCGGGTGCGCCAAATGCTACACTTTATTGCGTCATTCTTGGCGTAAGAATTTTTTGGCGCGAAAGGCACGTCCGGTGACGCAAGTTCGTCATTTCCGGCGTCGTAATTGACGCAGAGGTTTCACACAGGGTTGCCTCATTGGTGACGCGAGTGTGTCATTTCCAGACATGGTTGGCGCCAAAAAAAAATTAAGTTACGTTGTGCGTCATACTTGACGCCAAACTTTTTTCATTATTTATTTGCCCCATTGCTGTTTGCCTCTTGCCTTTTTCTATGTCAGA
Organism: Bombina bombina; assembly: GCF_027579735.1. Lineage (NCBI taxonomy): Eukaryota > Metazoa > Chordata > Amphibia > Anura > Bombinatoridae > Bombina > Bombina bombina. The sequence continues at coordinate 399,184,525 of NC_069499.1, read as the reverse complement.
GGGTTGTGCTATTTGCATTTTTCCCATTCCTGAAACTGTCATATAAGGAAATTGATAATTTTGCTTTATATGTTGTTTTTTCTTTTACATTCTGCAAGATGTCTCAATCTGATCCTGCCTCAGAAGTATCTGTTGGAACTTTGCTGCCTGACATCGGTTCTACCAAAGCTAAGTGCATTTGTTGTAAAATTGTGGAGATTATATCTCCTAATGTCATTTGTATTAGTTACCATGATAAACTTTTACATGCAGATAGTGTGTCCATCAGTAATAGTACATTGCCGGTTGCAGTTCCTTCAACTTCCAATATACATGATATACCTATGAATTTTAAAGAATTTGTTACTGATTCTATTCAAAAGGCTTTGTCTGCATTTCCACCTTCTAATAAGCATAAGAGGTCTTTTAAAACTTCTCATAAAGTTGATGAATTTTCAAATGACCGACGACATAATGAATTATCCACCGCTGATGAGAATCTGATTCAGAAGATCCTTCCTCAGATATTGACACTGACAAATCTACTTATTTATTTAAAATGGAGTATATGCATTCTTTGTTAAAAGAAGTGTTAATTACTTTGGATATTGAGGAAGTTAGTCCTCTTGATATTAAAACCAGTAAACGTTTAAATTCTGTTTTTAAACCTCCTGTTGCTACTCTAGAGGTTTTTCCTATTCCTGATGCAATTTCTGATATGACTTCTAAGGAATGGAATAAGTCGGGCACTCCTTTTAATCCTTCTGCAAGGTTTAAAAAATTGTATCCTTTACCAGCAATTTCAATAGTTTTGGGAAAAGATCCCCAAAGTTGATGGGGCTATTTCTACTCTTGCTAAACAAACCAGTATTCCTATGGAAGATAGTACTTCCTTTAAAGATCCTTTAGATAGGAAGCTTGAATCTTATCTAAGGAAAGCCTAATTATATTCAGGTCATCTTCTTAGGCCTGCAATTTCTTTGGCTGATGTTGCAGCTGCTTCAACTTTTTGGTTGGAGAATTTAGCGCAACAAGAATTGGATTCTGACTTATATAGCATTGTTAATTTACTACAACATGCTAATCATTTTATTTGTGATGTAATTTTTGATATTATCAAAATTGATGTTAGATCCATGTCTTTAGCTATTTTGGCTAGAAGAGCTTTGTGGCTTAAATCTTGGAATGCTGATATGACATCTCAGTCTAGATTACTATCTCTTTCTTTCCAAGGTAATAATTATTTGGTTCTCAGTTGGATTCTATTATTTCAACTGTTACTGGGGGGAAGGGAGTTTTTTGACTCAGGATAAAAAACCTAAAGGTAAATCTAAGGCTTCTAATCATTTTCGTTCCTTTCGTCAAAATAAGGAACAAAAACCTAATCCTTCCCCCAAGGAAACTGTTTCTAATTGGAAGCCTTCCTCAAATTGGAATAAATCCAAGCCTTTTAAGAAACCAAAGTCAGCCCCTAGGTCCGCATGAAGGTGCGGCCATCATTCCAGCTCAGCTGGTAGGGGGCAGATTAAGGTTTTTCAAGGATGTTTAGGCAAATTCTGTCCAAAATCAATGAATTCAGAGCATTGTCTTTCAGGGGTACCGAATAGGATTCAGAGTAAGACCTCCTGTGAGAAGATTTTTTCTCTCACGCATCCCAGTAAATCCAGTAAAAGCTCAGGCTTTCCTGAAGTGTGTTTCAGACCTGGAGGTTTCAGGGGTAATCATGCCGGTTCCTTTTCAGGAACAAGGTCTGGGGTGTTATTCAAATCTATTCATTGTCCCAAAGAAAGAAAATTCATTTAGACCAGTTCTGGATCTGAAAATTTTGAATCGTTATGTAAGAGTACCAACTTTCAAGATGGTGACTATAAGGACTATTCTGCCTTTTGTTCAGCAAGGACATTATATGTCTACAATAGACTTGCAGGATGCTTACCTTCATATTCTGATTCATCCAGAACATTATCAGTTCCTGAGATTCTCTTTTCTAGACAAGCATTACCAATTTGTTGCTCTTCCATTTGGCCTAGCAACAGCTCCAAGAATATTTTCAAAAGGTTCTGGGTGCCCTACTCTCTGTAATCAGAGAACAGGGTATTGAGGTGTTTCCATATTTGGACGATATCTTGGTACTATCTCACGGCTAGATTTAGAGTTGGGCGGTAGCCGTGAAAACCAGCGTTAGAGGCTCCTAACGCTGGTTTTTACCGCCCTCTGGTATTTGGAGTCAGTCATTAAAGGGTCTAACACTCACTTTCCAGCCGCGACTTTTCCATACCGCAGATCCCCCTACGCCATTTGCGTATCCTATCTTTTCAATGGGATCTTTCTAACGCCGGTATTTAGAGTCGTGGCTGAAGTGAGCGTTAGAAATCTAATGACAAAACTCCAGCCGCAAAAAAAAGTCAGTAGTTAAGAGCTTTCTGGGCTAACGCCGGTTTATAAAGCTCTTAACTACTGTGCTCTAAAGTACACTAACACCCATAAACTACCTATGTACCCCTAAACCGAGGCCCCCCCACATCACCGCCACTCTATTAAATTTTTTTAACCCCTAATCTGCCGCTCCGTAAACCACCGCCAGCTACGTTATCCCTATGTACCCCTAATCTGCTGCCCCTAACATCGCCGACCACTATGTTATATTTATTAACCCCTAATCTGCCGCCCCCGCTATCGCTGACACCTGCATATTATTATTAACTCCTAATCTGCCGCTCCGTAAACCGCCGCCAGCTACATTATACCTATGTACCCCTAATCTGCTGCTCCTAACATCGCCGACCCCTATATTATATTTATTAACCCCTAATCTGCCCCCCACAACGTCGCCTCCACCTACCTACAATAATTAACCCCTAATCTGCTGACCGGATCTCACCGCTAGTCTAATAAATGTATTAACCCCTAAAGATAAGTCTAACTCTAACCCTAACACCCCCCTAAATTAAATATAATTTAAATCTAACTAAATAAATTAACTCTTATTAAATAAATTATTCCTATTTAAAGCTAAATACTTACCTGTAAAATAAACCCTAATATAGCTACAATATAAATTATAATTATATTGTAGCTATTTTAGGATTAATATTTATTTTACAGGCAACTTTGTAATTATTTTAACCAGGTACAATAGCTATTAAATAGTTAATAACTATTTAATAGCTACCTAGTTAAAATAATTACAAAATTACCTGAAAAATAAATCCTAACCTAAGTTACAATTAAACCTAACACTACACTATCAATAAATTAATTAAATACAATACCTACAAATAACTACAATTAAATAAACTAACTAAAGTACAAAAAATAAAAAAGAACTAAGTTACAAAAAATAAAAAAATATTTACCAACATTAGAAAAATATTACAACAATTTTAAAATAATTACACCTACTCTAAGCCCCCTAATAAAATAACAAAGACCCCCAAAATAAAAAAATGCCCTACCCTATTCTAAATTAAAAAAGTTCAAAGCTCTTTTACCTTACCAGCCCTTTGCGGGGCATGCCCCAAAGAATTCAGCTCTTTTGCCTGTAAAAAAAAAACATACAATACCCCCCCAACATTACAACCCACCACCCACATACCCCTAATCTAACCCAAACCCCCCTTAAATAAACCTAACACTAAGCCCCTGAAGATCTCCCTACCTTGTCGGGATGAAGTCTTCTATGAAGCAGCATCTTCAATCTTCTTTCTTCCGGAGCCATCATCTTCCATCCAACGCGGAACATCCTCTTCTACCGACGCCTACTCGCCGAATGACGGTTCCTTTAAATGACGTCATCCAAGATGGCGTCCCTCGAATTCCGATTGGCTGATAGGATTCTATCAGCCAATCGGAATTAAGGTAGGAATATTCTGATTGGCTGATGGAATCAGCCAATCAGATTCAAGTTCAATCCGATTGGCTGATCCAATCAGCCAATCAGATTGAGCTTGCATTCTATTGAGGGAAGCCATCTTGGATGACGTCATTTAAAGGAACCGTCATTCGGCGAGTAGGCGTCGGTAGAAGAGGATGTTCCGCGTTGGATGGAAGATGATGGCTCCGGAAGAAAGAAGATTGAAGATGCTGCTTCATAGAAGACTTCATCCCGACAAGGTAGGGAGATCTTCAGGGGCTTAGTGTTAGGTTTATTTAAGGGGGGTTTGGGTTAGATTAGGAGTATGTGGGTGGTGGGTTGTAATGTTGGGGGGGGTATTGTATGTTTTTTTTTTTACAGGCAAAAGAGCTGAATTCTTTGGGGCATGCCCCGCAAAGGGCTGGTAAGGTAAAAGAGCTTTGAACTTTTTTAATTTAGAATAGGGTAGGGCATTTTTTTATTTTGGGGGTCTTTGTTATTTTATTAGGGGGCTTAGAGTAGGTGTAATTAGTTTAAAATTGTTGTAATATTTTTCTAATGTTGGTAAATATTTTTTTATTTTTTGTAACTTGGTTCTTTTTTATTTTTTGTACTTTAGTTTATTTAATTGTATTTATTTGTAGGTATTGTATTTAATTAATTTATTGATAGTGTAGTGTTAGGTTTAATTGTAGGTAGTTTATTTAATTAATTTATTGATAGTGTAGTGTTAGGTTTAATTGTAACTTAGGTTAGGATTTATTTTTCAGGTAATTTTGTAATTATTTTAACTAGGTAGCTATTAAATAGTTATTAACTATTTAATAGCTATTGTACCTGGTTAAAATAATTACAAAGTTGCCTGTAAAATAAATATTAATCCTAAAATAGCTACAATTATAATTTATATTGTAGCTATATTAGGGTTTATTTTACAGGTAAGTATTTAGCTTTAAATAGGAATAATTTATTTAATAAGAGAATTTATTTCGTTAGATTTAAATTATATTTAACTTAGGGGGGTGTTAGTGTTAGGGTTAGACTTAGCTTTAGGGGTTAATCCATTTATTAGACTAGCGGCGAGATCCGATCGGCAGATTAGGGGTTAATAAGTGTAGGTAGCTGGCGGCGACGTTGTGGGGGGCAGATTAGGGGTTAATAAATATAATATAGGGGTCGGCGGTGTTAGGGGCAGCAGATTAGGGGTACATAACTATAATGTATGTTGCAGCGGTATACGGAGAGGCAGATTAGGGGTTAATAATAATATGCAGGGGTCAGCGATAGCGGGGGCGGCAGATTAGGGATTAATAAATGTAAGGTTAGGGGTGTTTAGACTCGGGGTACATGTTAGAGTGTTAGGTGCAGACGTAGGAAGTGTTTCCCTATAGGAAATAATAGGGCTGCGTTAGGAGCTGAACGCTGCTTTTTTGCAGGTGTTAGGTTTTTTTCAGCTCAAACGGCCCCATTGTTTCCTATGGGGGAATCGTGCACGAGCACGTTTTTTAAGCTGGCCGCGTCCGTAAGCAACGCTGGTATTTAGAGTTGCAGTGGCGGTAAATATGCTCTACGCTCCTTTTTTGGAGCCTAACGCAGCCATTCTGTGAACTCTAAATACCAGCGGTATTTAAAAGGTGTGGGAGAAAAAAAGCCAGCGTAGCTAACGCACCCCTTTGGCCGCAGAACTCTAAATCTAGCCGTCAGTCTTTACGTTCTGCAGAATCTCACACAAATCAACTAGTGTTGTTTCTTCGAAAACATGGTTGGAGGGTCAATTTACCAAAATGTTTCTTGATTCCTCAGACAAGGGTCACCTTTTTAGGTTTCCAGATAGATTCAGTGTCCATGACTCTGTCTCTAACAGACAAGAGACGTTTGAAATTGGTTGCAGCATGTCGGCACCTTCAGTCTCAGTCATTCCCTTCAGTGGCTATGTGCATGGAAGTTTTAGGCCTTGTGACTGTAGCATCGGACGCGATTCCTTTTGCTCGTTTTCACATGAGACCTCTCCAGCTTTGTATGCAGAATCAATGGTGCCGGGATTATACAAAGATATCACAATTAATATCCTTAAATCCCACTGTTCGACACTCTCTGACGTGGTCCAGAGTTTAGTTCAAGGGGCCTCTTTTGTTCGTCCAACCTGGATTGTGATCACAACAGATGCGAGTCTTTCAGGTTGGGGAGCTGTCTGGGGATCTCTGACAGTAAAAGGGGTTTAGAAATCTCAAGAGGCGAGATTACCAATTAATATTTTCGAACTCCGTGCAATTCTCAGAGCTCTTCAGTTTTGGCCTCTGTTGAAGAGAGAACCATTCATTTGTTTTCAGACAGACAATATTACAACGGTGGCATATGTCAATCATCAGGGTGGGACTCACAGTCCCCAAGCTATGAAAGAAGTATCTCGGATACTTATTTGGGCGGAATCCAGCTCCTAATTTCTGCAGTTCATATCCCAGGTGTAGACAATTGGGAGGCGGATTATCTCAGCCGTCAGACTTTACATCCAGGGGAGTGGTCTCTCCATCCGATGTGTTTTCTCAGATTGTTCAGATGTGGGGTCTTCCAGAAATAGATCTGATGGCTTCTCATCTAAACAAGGAGCTTCCCAGATACCTGTCCAGGTCCAGGGATTCTCAGGCGGAAGCAGTGGATGCGCTGATACTTCCTTGGTGTTATCAACCTGCTTATATCATCCCGCCTCTAGTTCTTCTTCCAAGAGTGATCTCCAAAATCATCATGGAACAATCATTTGTGTTGCTGGTGGCTCCAACATACCCCACAGGTTTTGGTATGCGGCTCTTGTTCGGGTGTCCAGTTGCCAACCTTGGCCACTTCCGTTAAGGCCGGACCTACTGTCTCAAGGTCCGTTTTTCCATCAGCATCTCAAATCATTAAATTTGAAAGTATTGAAATTGAGCGCTTAGTGCTAAGTCATAGAGGTTTCTCTGACTCAGTAATTAATACTATGTTACAAGCTCGTAAATCTGTCTCTAGAAAGATTTATTATCGAGTTTGGAAGATTTACATTTCATGGTGTTCTTCTCATAAAATTCCCTTGGCATTCTTTTAGAATTCCTAGAATTTTACAGTTTCTTCAGGATGGTTTGGATAAAGGTTTGTCTGCAAGTACTTTGAAGGGACAAATCTCTGCTCTTTTTGTTTTATTTCACAGAAAGATTGCTACTCTTCCTGATATTCACTGTTTTGTACAGGCTTTAGTTCGTATTAAGCCTGTCATTAAATCAATTTCTCCTCCTTGGAGTCTTAATTTGGTTTTGAGGGCGTTACAGGCTCCTCCATTTGAGCCTATGCACTCTTTGGACATTAAACTACTTTCTTGGAAAGTGTTCTTCCTTTTGGCCATCTCTTCTGCTAGAAGAGTTTCTGAGCTTTCTGCTCTTTCTTGTGAATCTCCTTTTCTGATTTTTCATCAGGATGTCGGTTTTGTGGACTTCATATCAGTTTTTACCTAAGGTTGTGAATTCTAACATTAGTAGAGAAATTGTTGTCCCTTCCTTGTGTCCTAATCCTAAGAATTCTTTGGAAAAATTTGTACATTCTTTGGATGTGGTGAGAGCTTTGAAATATTATGTTGAAGCTACTAAAGATTTCAGGAAGACTTCTAGTCTATTTGTTATCTTCTCTGGTTCTAGGAAAGGTCAGAAGGCTTCTGCTGTTTCTTAGGCTTCGTGGTTAAAGCTTTTGATTCATCAAGCTTATTTGGAGTCGGATCAAGCCCCGCCTCAGAGAATTACAGCTCATTCTACTAGATCAGTCTCAACTTCGTGGGCTTTTAAGAACGAAGCATCAGTTGATCAGATTTGCAAAGTGGCGACTTGGTTCTCTTTGCATACATTTACTAAATTCTTCCGTTTTGATGTATTTCCGTTTTTGGTAGAAAAGTTCTTCAGGCAGCTGTTTCAGTTTGATTCTTCTGCTGATGTTTTAAGTTTTTTCTTTTCTTCATGAGAACAACTTATATTTTGGGTTGTGGATTAATTTTTCAGCATATGGCTGTTGTTTATTTTTATCCCTCCCTCTCTAGTGACTCTTGCGTGGAGTTCCACATCTTGGGTATTTGATATCCCATAAGTCACTAGCTCATGGACTCTTGACAATTACATGAAAGAAAAAATAATTTATGTAAGAACTTACCTGATAAATTAATTTATTTCATGTTGGCAAGAGTCCATGAGGCCCACCCTTTTTATATGGTGGTTATGATTTTTTTGTATAAAGCACAATTATTTCCAGATTCCTTTGTTGATGCTTTTTACGCCTTTCTTTATCACCCCACTACTTGGCTATTCGTTAAACTGAATTGTGGGTGTGGTGAGGGGTGGATTTGCTGTTATGTTGTGTTTGCGTGACACATAGGGTGTTTCACGCAAACAAAGGGGGAAGTATTGCCCCTCCTGGTAGGATTGTATATCCCATACGTCACTAGCTCATGGACTCTTGCCAATATGAAAGAAATTAATTTATCAGGTAAGTTCTTACATAAACTATGTTTTCTAGCTGAGACGTGTCCTCACTGTGTTCCACAAGAGTGAGGGGTCTAAAATATTCTGAGATATTGCAGCATTTTCTTTAAACTATAAAAGTGCAACCATATTCTCTATACTCAGAGGGCCATTCAATAGGTTACAACACTGCAAGGTTTAGAGTTACACTTATCTAGAGGGTTACTTTGTTTAAGTACACAAACTACAATGTGTAATAATACAAATAAGGCATACTTTTCTGCAGACAAAGCTATATGACTTCTTATAACTAATATGATCAACAAAAATAACACAATTACAAGAGAATACAAAACAAGCAATATAAATAAACAAGTTAAAACAATACTCCCCTAATTTAACTGTGGATGACTCTGTAACAGCGTAACAGGACCTCAAATCCAACAGGCAAGGCCCAGTCCAGAGAAGGATAGTCTTTATGTTCTTAAGACACAGATGATAGGAAACAAAACAGAAAGAGACAGATGCGCCACATGGCCCAATATTGTTTATTCAACACAATAATTATGGTCTAGTCGTGCCAATATAAACTCACAATTTTTGGAAAGCACTTCAGTTAGTGCAATAGAAGCAGTCTGGGATCAATCACAGTCACCCAGCAGACCGACCTCTAGGGTAGAAAGGAATAATCTGTAGTGGAAATATAAAGAGACACAGGGGTGCCTATATGGCCTAGTACAGTTTGGTCCCAAGATATATTACTCTATTTAAGTAATATACTCACAATTGGTAAAGCATCTCCAGTGATGCAAATCAGGCAGGATGGGATCAATACAGTCACCCAACAGACTATGACAGGGTTCCCACAGGAAGCAAACAGCAAAGGTCCCAATGAAGGCCAAGGTTTGGTCCAAATGATGCACAAGAGCAAGTGTTTTATAAAAAAAAATAATATTTACTATATAAAAACAAGTGAAAACAAGCGACGCGTTTCTCAGCACAGCCTGTGTGCTGAGAAACGCGTCGCTTGTTTTCATTTGTTTTTATATAGTAAATATTACTTTTTTTATAAAACACTTGCTCTTGTGCATCATTTGGACCAAACCTTGGCCTTCATTGGGACCTTTGCTGTTTGCTTCCTGTGGGAACCCTGTCATAGTCTGTTGGGTGACTGTATTGATCCCATCCTGCCTGATTTGCATCACTGGAGATGCTTTACCAATTGTGAGTATATTACTTAAATAGAGTAATATATCTTGGGACCAAACTGTACTAGGCCATATAGGCACCCCTGTGTCTCTTTATATTTCCACTACAGATTATTCCTTTCTACCCTAGAGGTCGGTCTGCTGGGTGACTGTGATTGATCCCAGACTGCTTCTATTGCACTAACTGAAGTGCTTTCCAAATTGTGAGTTTATATTGGCACGACTAGACCATAATTATTGTGTTGAACAAACAATATTGGGCCATGTGGCGCATCTGTCTCTTTCTGTTTTGTAGATCATCCCTATAGGATCCAGGCCGGGATCTCTACAGATTGCTGCCTAAAGATTACCCTCTATTTCCACTCCTCAGAGACTTTTTATTTGTACACTTGGAATTATTGAAGCATTATCAATTGTCTTTATTTATGTGCGATATTTAGTACAATAACTGATTTAAAGCATTAATTTAATTGATCTATCGTTCATTTTATACCACACTAGGTCTGATATATTGTTATCATTTAGGGCGCCCCCTATTATATAGGAATGATAGGAAACAGTCATAGATTACCCAGAGTCCAGTTCTGGGGCTGGTACATGCAAAGCAAATAATGGATCCAAAGATAATTCAGCAACTTTTACTGCAGTATGGTGGTTAAACAAACTTAACAAAAGGTCTTTTATCTTCATTTTTCTTTTCTTCACCTAGGCACCAGGCATTTCTTTGTTTGAAAGGTTTACTTGCATTCAATCTTAAATCTTTTGGAGAGTGCACTATGGAATTTTATCTGTACAGTTTTTACCTAAATATGAAAAACTCAAAAATAATTCAGTTTGTGTTTTTACTCTCTGGATAATGCTTCATGATCTCATCCTGCAAATACAAATATTGTGTTAAGAACAAAATAGAAAAATAAAAACATTTTAGGTTCATTTTCTTAATTAAAACAATCACCCAAATCACATAAAGATACTCAGCAATACTTCCCCCTTTGTTTGCGTGAAACACCCTATGTGTCACGCAAACACAACATAACAGCAAACTAAAAGACAATTCATGCACTCCGTAGTATACTATTCTTAACATCAGGCAAAATCAAATACACCTCAATATTCAATATTCCATTCATACAGCACCCTTCCACACGCATTCACTAAAAATAAAAACATAACATTCTCTGAGAAAACACTTAAAACCAACTGTCCATTCCACAAAACAAAACATTAAGAGCCAACACAAACGTTTAACAACCAGAATCAACCTGAAAATCAACACATACTTACATTCACTGAAACACAGCACTGAAAAATCCTACATTCTAGCAAAACACTACAAATAATTAAAATCCTATAACAACTTTCCATGCCCTAAATTTGCAAATTCTACCATGCACAATACTATGACATCACACTAATAGTGCAATCACTTCAGAAGATCAATAAACTACAGATGCATATTTACAAATAAAATCCCTAACCATAACTTTACACTGGAACACGCAAACACCTAAGTACTATATTCTGGGACAGGTCAGATAATAATGGTACAGCCACTAATCTATATAGCCCCTGCTTGCATGCACAGTGCAAACCCACTGTTAAATAAATCATGTTTGGCACAAACAATTTGTGAAAAGTTCTAGAATCCAGTCTATACTTTTACATAACCAAGATTTTAATAAATACACAATTATTTGATTTTTTTTTTTTTAGATAATTTGATATTCACCATTTTGCAGCTCTCTAACTAAATATAACAATTGATTACAACAAAAATGAGCTTTCTAAAAAGAATAAAAATAATAATAAAAATTAACACTAATAGATTAAAAGGACAGTTTGTCCAAAAATGTCCCCTTTAAATTGCTCTTAATGATCCATCTCACTTGGAGTGCCTTTAATTGTTTACAAATAGCCTGTTTTCCAGACAAATATCATATAAGGACAATGAGATATGCTATAACTTGAAACTTAACCCATTGTAATAGGCTGTGATTTAAAAGCCCAAAAGCAACTATTTCATATATACAAAAAAACTGAAAATACAAATTTCTCCTACTTTATTTTTTTATACTACACAGCTGAAATAACAAAATTATTGAACTGTCCCTTTAAGGACTGACCATTTATAACATGTATATTACATATATATACCCTAGCTATGATTAAGACACTTGTCTTATTTACCATTAAAATTCTACTTCTTTACTGTATCATAACCTGCATATTTAAATGAGAGCTATCACAGCATAAATAATACCTATTTATATTAAAACTTCTACTGAATTAATTTACTTGCAACAGAAACAGACCCAAATACTTTAGATAAATTTAATAGCATACGGCGTATAGTCTTTTCTATTCTCCTGTTTTAACTCCTTGCATGAATATTACATTACGCCCACAACATACTTGAATCAACCTGTTAATCTTTTTCATTTACCAGAACGTGACCGAAAGTCACACAAACATCCGCACATTTACAAATCCCTTAATTAGTTAACTTGCAAAAACAATATATTTATATGCCGCAACAGGTGGACAGTCTTTATATGCATAAAACAAATATCACTTAAAACTAAAAAAACCCCCATAATTTATGCTTACCTGATAAATTTATTTATCTTGTGGTGTATCCAGTCCACGGATCATACATTACTTGTGGGATATTCTCCTTCCCAACAGGAAGTTGCAAGAGGATCACCCAAAGCAGAGCTGCTATATAGCTCCTCCCCTAACTGCCATACCCAGTCATTCGACCGAAACAAGCCGAGAAAGGAGAAACCATAGGGTGCAGTGGTGACTGTAGTTTAAATTAAAATTTAGACCTGCCTTAAAAAGACAGGGCGGGCCGTGGACTGGATACACCACAAGAGAAATAAATTTATCAGGTAAGCATAAATTATGTTTTCTCTTGTAAGGTGTATCCAGTCCACGGATCATCCATTACTTGTGGGATACCAATACCAAAGCTAAAGTACACGGATGAAGGGAGGGACAAGGCAGGCTTAAATGGAAGGAACCACTGCCTGTAGAACCTTTCTCCCAAAAATAGCCTCCGAAGAAGCAAAAGTATCAAATTTGTAAAATTTTGAAAAGGTATGAAGCAAAGACCAAGTCGCCGCCTTGCAAATCTGTCCAACAGAAGCCTCATTTTTAAAGGCCCAGGTGGAAGCCACAGCTCTAGTAGAATGAGCTGTAATCCTTTCAGGGGGCTGCTGTCCAGCATTCTCATAGGCTAAGCGTATTACGCTCCGAAGCCAAAAAGAAAGAGAGGTTGCCGAAGCTTTTTGACCTCTCCTCTGTCCAGAGTAAACAACAAACAGTGTAGATGTTTGGCGAAAATCTTTAGTAGCTTGTAAGTAAAACTTTAAAGCACGGACCACGTCCAGATTATGTAAAAGGCGTTCCTTCTTTGAAGAAGGATTAGAACACAATGATGGAACAACAATCTCTTGATTGATATTCTTGTTAGAAACTACCTTAGGTAAAAACCCAGGTTTTGTACGCAGAACTACTTTATCTGAATGGAAAATCAGATAAGGAGAATCACATTGTAAGGCAGATAACTCAGAGACTCTCCGAGCCGAGGAAATAGCCATCAAAAACAGAACTTTCCAAGATAAAAGTTTGATATCAATGGAATGAAGGGGTTCAAACGGAACCCCTTGAAGAACTTTAAGAACCAAGTTTAAGCTCCATGGGGGAGCAACAGGTTTAAACACAGGCTTAATTCTAACCAAAGCCTGACAAAAAGCTTGAACGTCTGGAACTTCTGCCAGACGCTTGTGTAAAAAGGACAGAGCAGAAATCTGTCCCTTTAAAGAACTAGCTGATAATCCTTTTTCCAAACGCTCTTGGAGAAAGGACAATATCCTAGGAATCCTAACCTTACTCCATGAGTAATTCTTGGATTCACACCAATAAAGGTATTTACGCCATATCTTATGGTAGATTTTCCTGGTGACAGGCTTTCGTGCCTGTATAAGGGTATCAATGACTGACTCGGAGAAGCCACGCTTTGATAAAATCAAGTGTTCAATCTCCATGCAGTAAGTCTCAGAGAAATTAGATTCGGATGATTGAAAGGACCTTGTAGTAGAAGGTCTTGTCTCAGAGGCAGGGTCCATGGTGGAAAGGATGACATGTCCACTAGGTCTGCATACCAAGTCCTGCGTGGCCACGCAGGCGCTATCAATATCACCGATGCTCTTTCCTGTTTGATTTTGGCAATCAGACGAGGGAGCAGAGGAAACGGTGGAAACACATAAGCCAGGTTGAAGAACCAAGGCGCTGCTAGAGCATCTATCAGTGCCGCTTCTGGGTCCCTGGACCTGGATCCGTAACAAGGAAGCTTGGCGTTCTGGCGAGACGCCATGAGATCCAGTTCTGGTTTGCCCCAACGATGAACCAATTGAGCAAACACCTCCGGATGGAGTTCCCACTCCCCCGGATGAAAAGTCTGACGACTTAGAAAATCCGCCTCCCAGTTCTCTACACCTGGGATATGGATTGCTGATAGGTGGCAAGAGTGAGTCTCTGCCCAGCGAATTATCTTGGAGACTTCTAACATCGCTAGGGAACTTCTGGTTCCCCCATGATGGTTGATGTAAGCCACAGTCGTGATGTTGTCCGACTGAAATCTGATGAACCTCAGGGTTGCTAACTGAGGCCAAGCTAGAAGAGCATTGAATATTGCTCTTAACTCCAGAATATTTATTGGGAGGAGTTTCTCCTCCTGAGTCCATGATCCCTGAGCCTTCAGGGAATTCCAGACTGCACCCCAACCTAGAAGGCTGGCATCTGTTGTTACAATTGTCCAATCTGGCCTGCGAAAGGTCATACCTTTGGACAGATGGACCCGAGATAGCCACCAGAGAAGAGAATCTCTGGTCTCTTTATCCAGATTTAGCAGAGGAGACAAATCTGTGTAATCCCCATTCAACTGACTGAGCATGCATAGTTGCAGCGGTCTGAGATGTAGGCGCGCAAATGGCACTATGTCCATCGCCGCTACCATCAAGCCGATTACTTCCATACACTGAGCCACGGAAGGGCGCGGAAAAGAATGAAGAACACGGCAAGATTTTAGAAGCTTTGATAACCTGGATTCTGTCAGGTAAATCTTCATTTTTACAGAATCTATCAGAGTCCCTAGGAAGGAGACTCTTGTGAGTGGGGACAGAGAACTCTTTTCCTCGTTCACCTTCCACCCATGTGACCTGAGAAATGCCAGAACTATGTCCGTATATGACTTGGCAATCTGAAAGCTTGACTGTATCAGGATGTCGTCCAGATAAGGGGCCACTGATATACCTCGCGGTCTTAGGACCGCCAGAAGCGATCCCAGAACCTTTGTAAAGATTCTTGGAGCTGTAGCTAACCCGAAGGGAAAAGCCACAAATTGGTAATGCCTGTCCAGAAAGGCAAACCTTAGGAACCGATGATGATCTTTGTGAATCGGTATGTGAAGGTAAGCATCCTTCAAATCCACTGTGGTCATGTACTGACCCTCCTGGATCATAGGTAGGATGGTCCGAATAGTTTCCATTTTGAACGATGGAACTCTGAGGAATTTGTTTAAGATCTTTAGATCCAAAATGGGTCTGAAGGTTCCCTCTTTTTTGGGAACCACAAACAGATTTGAATAAAAACCCTGTCCCTGTTCCGACTGTGGAACTGGACAGATCACTCCCATAACTAGGAGGTCTTGCACACAGCGTAAGAATGCCTCTTTCTTTATCTGGCGAAGAGAAAAAAAGTCTGCCCCCTACTAGATCCGTTACCGGATAGGGGGCCGTTCCTTCATGCTGTCTTAGAGGCAGCAGCAGGCTTTCTGGCCTGCTTGCCTTTGTTCCAGGACTGGTTAGGTTTCCAGCCCGGCTTGGATTGAGCAAAAGTTCCCTCTTGTGTTGTAGCAGAGGAAGTTGATGCTGCACCTGCCTTGAAGTTTCGAAAGGCACGAAAATTAGACTGTTTGGCCCTTGATTTGGCCCTGTCTTGAGGAAGGGTATGACCCTTACCTCCAGTAATGTCAGCAATAATTTCCTTCAAACCAGGCCCGAATAGGGTCTGCCCCTTGAAGGGAATGTTAAGTAATTTAGACTTTGAAGTCACGTCAGCTGACTAAGATTTAAGCCATAGCGCCCTACGCGCCTGGATGGCGAATACAGAATTCTTAGCCGTTAGTTTAGTCAAATGAACAATGGCGTCAGAAACAAAATAATTAGCTAGCTTAAGAGTTCTAAGCTTGTCAAGTATTTCAGTCAATGGAGTAGCTGTCTGAAAGGCCTCTTCCAGAGACTCAAACCAGAACGCTGCAGCAGCAGTGACAGGCGCAATGCATGCAAGGGGCTGCAGGATAAAACCTTGTTGAATAAACATTTTCTTAAGGTAACCTAATTTTTTATCCATTGGATCTGAAAAAGCACAACTGTCCTCGACAGGGATAGTGGTACGCTTTGCTAAAGTAGAAACTGCTCCCTCCACCTTAGGGACCGTCTGCCATAAGTCCCGTGTGGTGGCGTCTATTGGAAACATTTTTCTAAAAATAGGAGGGGGGGGGGGGAAACGGCACACTGGGTCTATCCCACTCCTTATTAATGATTTCTGTAAACCTTTTAGGTATTGGAAAAACATCAGTACACACCGGCACTGCATAGTATTTATCCAGTCTACACAATTTCTCTGGTACCGCAATTGTGTCAGTCATTCAGAGCAGCTAACACCTCCCCAAGCAATACACAGAGGTTCTCAAGCTTAAATTTAAAAGTAGAAATATCTGAATCAGGTTTCCCCGAATCAGAAATGTCACCCACAGACTGAAGCTCTCCTTCCTCAGCTTCTGCATATTGTGACGCAGTATCAGACATGGGCCTTAAGGCATCTGCGCGCTCTGTACTACGTCTAACCCCAGAGCTATCGCGATTTCCTTTGAATTCAGGCAGTCTGGCTAATACCGCTGACAGGGTATTATCCATGATTGCCGCCATGTCCTGCAAAGTAATCGCTATGGGCGTCTTTGATGTACTTGGCGCCATTTTAGCGTGAGTCCCTTGAGCGGGAGTCAAAGGGTCTGACACGTGGGGAGAGTTAGTCGGCATAACTTCCCCCTCGCCAGAATCCTCTGGTGATAAATTTTTTAAAGATAAAAACTGATCTTTATTGTTTAAAGTGAAATGAATACATTTAGTACACATTCTCATATGGGGTTCCACCATGGCTTTTAAAAACATAATGAAAAAGGAGTTTCCTCTATGTCAGACATGTTTATACAGACTAGCAATGAGACTAGCAAGCTTGGAAAACACTTTGCATCAAGTTAAACAAGCAATATAAAAAACGTTACTGTGCCTTTAAGGGAAACAAATTTTGCTAAAATTTGAAATAACAGTGAAAAAAGGCAGTTAAACTAACGACATTTTTACAGTGTATGTAACAAGTTAGCAGAGCATTGCACCCACTTGCAAATGGATGATTAACCCCTTAATACAAAAACGAATTAACAAATTGAAAAAAAGGTTTTTTAAAAACAGTCACAACAACTGCCACAGCTCCACTGTGGCTTTACCTTCCTCAATATATGACTTTTGAAGCCTTTTGAGCCCTTCAGAGATGTCCTAAAGCATGCAGGGGACTGCTGAGGGAAGCTGAATGTCTCTGTCTGTAATTTTAACTGCGCAAAAAAAGCGCTAAAATAGGCCCCTCCCACTCATATTACAACAGTGGAAAGCCTCAGGAAACTGTTTCTAGGCAAAAATCAAGCCAGCCATGTGGAAAAAACTAGGCCCCAATAAGTTTTATCACCAAAGCATATATAAAAACGATTAAACATGCCAGCAAACGTTTTATATTGCACATTAATCAGAGTATATACCTCTGATAGCAAGCCTGATACTAGTCGCTATTAAATCACTGTATTTAGGCTTAACTTACATTAATCCGGTATCAACAGATTTTTTCTAGCAAATTCCATCCCCAGAAAAACTTAAACTGCACATACCTTATTGCAGGATAACCTGCACGCCATTCTCCCTCTGAAGTTACCTCACTCCTCAGACATATGTGAGAACAGCAGTGGATCTTAGTTACTTCTGCTAAGATCATAGAAAAACGCAGGCAGATTCTTCTTCTAAATGCTGCCTGAGATAAAATAGTACAACTCCGGTACCATTTAAAAACAATAAACTTTTGATTGAAGAAAAAACTAACTATATTACACCACTTTCCTCTTACTACCTCCAGCTATGTTGAGAGCTTGCAAGAGAATGACTGGGTATGGCAGTTAGGGGAGGAGCTATATAGAAGCTCTGCTGTGGGTGATCCTCTTGCAACTTCCTGTTGGGAAGGAGAATATCCCACAAGTAATCGATGATCCGTGGACTGGATACACCTTACAAGAGAAAATGCTATTACTAACACACATAATTAAGAACATACATATAACTGTAAAATAAAGTTACAACAATAACACTTCAAAATACTTCATTACAACGTCTGAATTCTTAGCTAAGAAACTTGCCTGAATAATTACCATTCAGAAAAAAAAAATGCATCAAGGTAATTTTTACAGCAATACACACACAAGCTCATATCAACTTGCATACCATAAATTCACCCCAACATTTATTCTAAAACAATTTCAACATACATCAAACTTTTAGTGACACAGAAAACACATTAACGTTCTCTTTCTTTCAGGAAAACATATATTTCATAACATACCAAAGACATTTAGGAATACAATAAGATTAACTTTCCACCAAATTTAAAATCTATCTGAAAGTGTCCGAATTTGCAAGGAATGGCCATTTTCCCAGCAGATTGAGACATAAACAAATTTTAAACAGGATAATACATCTTCACATCTTTTGGTTTAGAGTAAATCTTTTACACGTCATACAAGACACAGTAAGAACCGACAGACCAACACTCAGTACACATAAAATACACAGAATCTGTCAGGGTGCCAGGAATCGGACTGAGACGAGAAGTGCAAAAAAAAAATCACACCTTTATTAATAGCAAAAAATAATAAAAAGTCCACAAGTCAAATAACAATCCAGGAATCAAAAACCAGAGCTGGTAGTCAGACGAGCCAAGTCAGGAGCCAATGCGAGTAGTCAGACGAGCCGGAATCAGGAACAAGGAAAACAGCAGAGTCAGGAACAAGCCAGGGATCAGGAACCAGGAGGGACGTCAGATAGCCAGGTAATATACAGGAGCTCTCACAAACAGGTCTGAGACAACGCAAAGGCAAAGCATACTGAACAGAGGCCCTTTAAATAATAAGTGATGACATCACAATTCTGAGACTGCATATGTTTGTATTCTTTTTCAACAAGGGATACCAAGAGAATGAAGCACATTTGAAAAATAGTGAAAATTAAAAGTGCCTTAAAATGACATGCTTTATCTGAATCATGCAAGTTTAATTTGGATTTTCTTATGCCTTTATGTGCCCCATTAAAGATGTCACATCAAGTTGGATAGCTATAGGATTTGGCTACCTTAAAATATATTTAGCCATAGTTCCAATATGTGCTCCTTGGAACTGACATGTTACCTGATACATTTAAATTGCAACACTTTCATCACCACTAATTTCATGCCATCCCATAATAAACAGAGACTGTTTTTGGTTAAACTTGGTGAAACACTAACTGAAACAAATATTTTTAATATAGTCTACATTTATAAATTAATCTAAACTAACATGCAAATCTCCCAGAACTGGACATACTAAAAGGAATGAATAAAAAGAATGTCCTTAGACTTTAATGGGATATAAAATTAAAAATCTCATAGCAACAAAACTTGGTGACATATCACATTGATATTTGGCAAATATATTCCCTAAATACTGAGACAGATTATTTGGGATTATAATTGTTACTATGGAATGACAAAGGTAAATGACAAAATAAAATGCCTATAGACTTTAATGGAATGTAAAATTAAAAGTGCTATAGCAACAAAACTTGAATACATATCACATAGATAGTTTGCAAATACATTCCAGAAATATTGCAGCAGGTTCTAAAAGTGAGATTATATTGGAATGACAAGGGTGAATGACAAAATAGAATGCCCATTATCACACTTACAGCTAATGATGTTCTGTTTGTCTCCAATTTAAAAATGGTTACATTTTGTATTGGTATACTGTTGTATGACTCTGTAACTGAGTCTGTTTTTTCTACATTGTAAGCAGGTTTCCTTTGATAAATTCCTCTCTATTTCTGTCCATTTGAGTTTTACAAGCACATTTAATACCGTATGTCCTATTTTTCCACATACATGACATTTTGTGTAAAACTTAGTTATTTGCCATGACTTGTCTATGTATCTTCTTAGTTTGCAACCAGCATGCCTTCCTAGTTGCCTGTTCCATTTTTGTTGCTATATCGATGGCTTTTAAAAAAAAGTTATTGTCTCTTCTGTAAATTTTCACTATTAATCCCCATAACAAACATGGCTCTTAAAGGGATACTAAACCCATTTTTTTTTCTTTCATGATTCAGATAGAGCATGAGATTTTAGGCAACTTTCTAATTTACTCCTATTATCAATTTTTCTTTGTTCTCGTGCTATCTTGATTTGAAAATGCAGTACTGTAAGCTTTAGAGCCAGCCCATTTTTTGTTCAGCACCTGGGTAGCACTAGCTGATTTGTGGCTAAATGTAGCAAACCAATCAGCAAGTGCTACCCAGGTGCTGAACTAAAAATGGGCCGGCTCCTAACCTTTCATTACTGCTTTTTCAAATCAAGATAGCACGAGAACAAAGAAAAATGGATAATAGTAGCAAATTAGAAAGTTGCTTAAATTAGCATGCTCTATCTGAATCATGAAAGAAAAAAAATTAGGGTTAGTATCCCTTTAACATCGTATCCTAAAATCTTTCTTTTATGATTCAGATAGAGCATGCAATTTGAAACAACTATCCAATATGCTTCTATTATCAATTTGATTTAATTCTCTTGGTATCCTTTATTGAAAGAGCAGCAATTCACTACTGAGAGCTAGCTTAGAATATCGGTAAGCCAATGATAAGAGTTATATAGGTGCATACCCATGAGACCCTCTTTTGCTATTAAATGGGTATTTATTTACACACCTTTTTACTTAACTCAGGAGGACAGTGGACCCAGGTAACAATCTATTGGATCTATCGAAAGTCTATTAACAGTAGGGCTCCTGTAGCAACCAGCATAGGATATTTCCCAAAGATTGATCACCCAGAATATCAGTTACTTTCTAATTGGCAACCTTATACCGACCCTACTTTGTAAGCCCCATCAAAACTCATAATAGCCAACGCCCCCAAGGGCCTCCTTATTAATCTTATAGCGCGACACATATTCCTACAGGAGAATGTAGTGATGTTGGTTCTAATTTGGTTAATGTTTAGACGGTTGGGGGTTAGTTGGGGATACTGTTCAAATATAAAACAAGAGAGCTGAGTATATGTGGACAATATAATCGTAAGCTGCATTTGTAGGATGTAAAATGATACATGTGCCTTGGATATTTGTTATATAATGATTTCCTGGACTCCTGTTATGTCATGAACAGTGATACCTCTGTATAGATTGAATCTCTACTGTATTTCTGAATGTAACTTTCATGGTACTGCCTGGAAATGTTGACTGATGTCTCTACATGTTGGCTCTCAATAAAAAGAAATAAAAAAAAAAAAAAAAAAAAAGAGTTATATAGGTGCAGCCACTAATCAACAGCTAGCTCCCAGCTCCTGAGCCTATATAGGTATGATTTTCGACAACGGATACCAAGAGAACAAAGCAATTTAGATAATAGAAGTAAATTGTAAAGTTATTTAAAATGGTATGCTCTATTTGAATCACGAAATAAAATATTTGGATTTCATGTCCCTTTAAATTTTCCAAAATCCACATATACTAGCCAGTTTTCTCAAGCTTACTATATACATTGATATTGTCTCATTTATCCCTTGTTTCTGACTAATAAATGTAAATCTTTTAACAATGTTATTAATTCTGGCACAGTCAGAATGATATAAAACCCCTTATTTGAGGGTTTCTCTAAATGAGTTAAGTTTACAGCTTTAGTTTGAGCAATGTCATTAGCTTCCATATACTGTACTAATCTTTCAGTCCATGAGGCACAACTGTCTGTATCAGGATCAAATTCTCTTATTGTCCCTATCACATATTTGTAGTATAGGTTGTTTCCTCGTTGCTAATGTAAAGTCTTAATTTCCTTTATAATGTATTACAATGGTTGTGATACTTAAAGGAATACTAAATCCTTTTTTCTTATTTCACGATTTAGATAGAGCACACCCTCCAGACCGCGATCGAATCCAGGAAGCCCCGTTAGCTTCAGGACAGCCAACCGGCTAGGATGTTCTATTGCGTCCTAACGGCGCTAATGCCCAGCGCGGTTAGGACAGAATAGAAAGTCATAACGGCATTAAAGGGTTAAGTTCCAATCCAAGAATCTGCTCCTGTACTTGGGAAGCATATATGCAAAATATTAAGGTGATATATAATGTTTTGCCTTTGTGCCACATTTACTTACAACCACTTAAAGTATATGGGAATTACATTAAGTAATTCCATAGAAGACAACTATAGCCCTATGTAATATCTCTTTTAAAATATGCTACTGTACTTGGGGAGTATATGTGCCAAATATCTTTGTAATAAGTTTGCAAGTTTTGCTGCTGTGAAATTGTAACCCTTTCACCCAAAAAGATGTATATATACATCGTACGGTACTTTGCCTATTGTACCTATGGCGTATATATACTTCTGAGCTTTGGGAAGCTCTAGCAGTCTTGGCTGTTAAGTTACAGCCAAGAGCTGGAGTTCCTGAGCTCCAGGCATCTGCCCGCATATGGAACCAGAGTGCGATTGGTGCTCCGCTTCCATATGATAGCAGATGCCTGATTGTTACAGACGGTGGCACTCTGTTGCCTGGTGCCGGTGGGTGGTGTTTGGGGGGATCAGGGGGTGGGAAGTGTCAGGTGGGAGGGTAATATCTACATTAAAGCTAAAATTAACATTACAAGCTACCTGATTAACCACTTCACTGCCAGGAATAATAGAAGTGTGGTACAATTAGCAATAGCTGCAATTAGAGGCCTTCTAATTACCAAAAAGCAATGGCAAAGCCATGTATGTCTGCTATTTCTGAACAAAGGGGATCCCAGAGAAGCTTTTACAACAATTTGTGCCATGATTTCACAAGCAGTATGTAAATAATTTCAGTGAGAACCCAAAGTTTGTGATTTTTTTTTTAATACATTTGATCGCATTTGTCGGTGAAATGGTGGCATGAAATATACTAAAATGGGCCTAGATCAATATAAAAAAAAAAAAAAAAAGTATGGAGGGGCGGAGCTTGGCCGCACAGAGTAATGGCCGCAGCTTAACATAGCTCTTAGGCCTTAATCCTCCAGGCTGGCACTCACAAGCCGAAAAGCAGGGTCCAAAGAGCAAAACAACTGGCAGAGGGGTGCACCAGCAAGAGGAGACCGTAATCAGACCAAAAGCTAATACCGCCGCTAAACCGGAACACCGGAGAGGCACACAGAGAGCCGCGACATAGTGAGAGCTGCAGAGCTGCGGTCGCCACGTGGGTATCCGCCGGGAGCAGACACAGACAGGTAGACACAACGGACCGCAGTGCGGTCAACAGCAGAACCCTCACAAGTTACTGTGACTTGATGCTATACCGGACACTAGTTGTAAAACAGAGGGGATAGGCAACTACTCACCAGCATAGCGCGAAAGCGGCCACATGAAGGACACAAGGAGATCTAGGCCCTGTTGCATCACCTGTAACTACCGGAGACCCATAAGGCAGAGAGGGGAAAATCAGAGCCACAATTGAAAGCAAAGGTACAAAATACACCCCTCTCATAAACGCACAAAAAACCTGGGCACACTAACAGCAAGAAAGTTGCATGATAGGGGGCAAAACTATATCTAAACTATATACCTGTCACGCACCAAAGCCACAAGAGACATTTTACTTGGCTGCAATAACTTAATATACCAGTAAGAAAGAAAAGTGAGAGGTATAAAGAAACATAAGTCAGCTATAATAAGTTGATTAATAGCTGTGAACAACCAAGGGGTTAACAAAACATTGGAGAAACTGAAAAGGCACACACCTTATTTTTATCAGCCTTACATAGGAGCTACATACCTTGCATGACAAGCAGACTTTTATCACAAATTGCACTGCAATAATAGTCATAACAACTGGGAAGACAAAACTTGTAAACTATAAATCCCATGAAAAGTAAAGCACTGAGTCCTAAAACCAGAAAAGGATAGACTGTTGGGTATGCCAGCAAAAAAAATAAAACCAGATACCACAACTAAAGCAAAAAAAAAAAAAAAAAAAATCAGTATTTAAAACCAATAGACAGTGCCCCACAGAACAAAGAGCAAACAGAAGAAATGGCACAGAAGAAATGGCGCAGACAAAAGATCAAGCAACAGGGTCCCAACAGGAGAACAAAACAGGGGAAATCACTAAGGCAGATTTAATGCAGCTAGCAACAAAAGAGGACATTAGAACAGCAATGAGTGACATGTTCAACGAAATTAAAAAAGACATCAAGAAAGTAGAGCGTAAGGTCACTACACTAGAGGAAAGCCATAATATTTCAACACAAGATATACAACACCTCTCCCAACTCTCATATAACCAAGAAGAAGTTATACAAAACCTCATGGAAAAAGTAGAAGATCTAGACAATAGGGGGCGCTGCAATAATTTGAGAATCAGAGGGGTATCAGAGAGTATACTTCCAGCAGCAATACCCGGCTACTTGCAAGATCTTTTTAGAACGGTGAAAGGTAACAATACATCGCCTGATATAGTACTGGAACGGGCCCACAGGGCGTTGAGACCCAAACCGCCTGCAAAAGCACCACCAAGAAACATCATAGTGAAGTTCCTCAACTTCCTAGATAAAGAGGAGGTTCTGAGACATGCCAGACAGAAAAACCAACTCACACACGCTGGAATAGCAATACAAATATTCACCGACTTAAGCCCCACCACATTGCAAAAACGCAGAGACCTACAGTTTGTGACCTCGGTATTGAGGTCCCAGAAAATCCCTTATCGTTGGGGATTCCCAGTGAGCCTCACTGCCACGAAGGGAGACAAGTCTGCAACACTCCGCCATGTGGATAAACTCACAACGTTCTGTGAAATACTACAGATACAAGTCCCAACACCCTCAGATCGCATAACAACAAGCGCACAAAGACCAGTAGGTCAAAATGAAGAAGACTTCAACAAAAATACCCCATCGCAACAAGCGACATCTTCAATAAGAGACACCACTACATAAAGGACTCTAACACATGAAGCCAAGTTTGCCCACTGCGGACAGATAAGTATAATAAAGACATTAGCTGTTTTCATCTTGTGATGGCTATTAATGCTTAAAAATGAAACAGGTTTTACTAAAAGAAAAAAATATATATATATTTTTTTTAATATAATTAAGTAAAGCAGTTTAGCACCCTGGTTGATTTACCATAACACCCTGCTATTATAATTGATATTTTATGTCTATCTGAGGGCCACTGGAGGAGACGGCCACAGCCTCCAACTGTTGTATTACAATTAAGATAGTTGAAGACTGTCTGTTACTTTGTTTAGTACATACGGTATTCAATATCGATTGTTTATAGCATCTTTAACACATATACTTACTCAAAGTGCATTGTTTTATAACTGAACTGTGTTACTGTGATTGTTAATTGCACTACTGTTTCACCTCTCTTCTACCCTAACCCGATCTACCCACTACATATAACCACACAGAAAATAACACCCATCAAAAAGAAAATAAGATAAACACACAGCCGGAGACGCGCGTCAACCAATTACTAATCACAATATAACAGTATAGAGTTTTATAACACACAACCCACCAAGGAAAAATGTGCAAATCAACCTTAACACACCCTGTAAACCTGACCACAATAAATATAAAAGGGTTCAATGTGCCTCAAAAAAGATCTATAATCTTAACAGACCTACACAAACAGAAGGGCGACATAATTCTACTACAAGAGACGCATTTCAAAAAGGGAGCGGAACCAAAATGGCACCATCACACTTACCCTACAGCATACTTTTCTTCTGGCCCGGCCAAAAAGAATGGGGTGGGGATATTGATTAGGCAGAGCGTCCCATTGGAAATAAAGCAGATAGAAAAAGATATTGAAGGGAGACTACTCATTCTGATAGGCTTTTTATATGGCCAGCCCATCACTATTGTCAATGCTTATTTCCCGAACAGACAGCAATCCGCATTCATGCGCAGAATATCAGGGAAAAACCTAGATGTTGCAAAAGGCATAGTGTTTGTGGGGGGAGACTTCAATACCCCTCTCAACTCAGAATTAGACACATCTGAAGGTTCCACAAATTTACCAAAGAGGGACATCAAACAAATCAATAACCAAATACAGTCTCTAGCACTATATGATATATGGCGCACATTGAACCCCACAACAAGGGACTACACCTTTTACTCACACCCACATAAGCGATACACCAGAATAGACTACATCCTCACAGACTCAATAGGACTTACACTCATCAAAAACGTGACTATACACTCGGCTACATGGTCAGATCATGCACCAGTCGTGTGCCACATCGTATGGCCTAATAGCCCAGTAACTCCATATATATGGAGACTAGAGGACGGTCTGCTAGACCACCCCCTCATCCAAACTAACATAGAAAAAACACTAGTAGAGTACTTCCAAATAAACACAACGCCGGATTAAACTTGAGTCAACATATGGGAAGCACACAAATGCGTCATAAGGGTGGAACTATTAAAATACAAAGCAAACCTCCTCAAACAACATAGAGTTAAATATGACACCCTTCTCACAGAACTACAGCAATTAGATTCCTCACATAAGCAAAACCCAAAGGATACTGAACTGGGTCTACGACTGACAGAAGCAAGACTAGAACTTAACACACTCCTACAAAAAGAGCAGCTAAATAAAACACTAAAACTACAACAGAAATACTATGAACAGGGTAATAAGGCAGGGAAGCTACTTGCCAGAATGTTGAAACGTAAACGCCTTAAAACACACATCCACAAACTAAAAACCAAATCAGGACAGACCAAACATGACAGCTTATCTGTGGTAGAGGAGTTTAGCACGTACTACTCATCGCTATACAACATCTCCGCAGACACAAACAGGACTGAAGAGCAGAGTAGTAAAATGCAACTCATCTCTGATTACATTGATAAAGCACACTTACCTACGCTAGACGACACCCAATCACAAATACTTGATGCGCCAATTAACATTAAACAAAAATAGCAATTAAATCATTACCCGCAGGGAAAAGCCCAGGCCCAGATGGGTTCAGCGCAAGGTACTACAAAAAATATATTCATATCTTAGCCCCAAAATTGGTACATATTTTTAATTCTGTAGACAACTCGAAGGGTTTCCCAACTTCTATGCTAGAGGCCCATATAACGGTGCTGCCAAAACCTGGCAGAACCCCAGACACGCCAGAGAACTTCAGGCCCATCTCTCTGCTGAATACCAACGTGAAGATTTATGCTAGAATCCTTGTGAACAGGTTAAATTCTTTCTTGCCACAATTAATTGCTACAGATCAGGTAGTATTCATACCCGGCAGGGAGGCAAGGAACAATACCCTCAAAATAATACAACTAATTACCCTAGCACAGCATACCCAACAAGAACTGGCTTTGGTCTCAACGGACGCAGAAAAAGCCTTTGACAGGGTGGACTGGGATTTTCTCAGGGCCACCCTGCGGGGCATGAACATAGGCGAAAACTTTATAGGAAAGATCTTCTCATTGTATTCCAATCCGACAGCAAAAGTTAAAGCTAATTCAGTACTATCCAGACCTTTCAAAATCAGTAACGGCACAAGGCAGGGCTGCCCCCTCTCGCCCATTTTATTTGCAATCTCAATAGAAGCACTAGCATGTAAAATAAGAATTAATGGGGACATCAAAGGTGTGCACACTAAAGAGAGCGAATATAAACTGGCAATGTACGCTGATGATGTGCTATTAACGCTAACAAGTATAGACAACTCACTACCAGCACTACTAAAAACATTAGAAGAATATGGTAGACTGTCAAACTTCCACTTAAACCTAAATAAATCAGAACTGCTTAATATCAGAGCCCCGACACATATACTAAACGAGGTAAGGAAAGCATGCCCCATCAAACATCAACCGGCACAACTAAAATACTTAGGAATACTGATTACACGCAATACACAAGACCTACTCACAGCAAACTACAGACTACTGCTAAAAGAAATAACAAACGACCTCTCAAGATGGAAGAATAAAATCATATCATGGATAGGAAGGATACATGTGATAAAAATGAATGTGCTCCCCTCGTATACTCTATATCCTACAGACATTACCGATAACATTAACAACAGATTACCTCTCCCAAATTCAACATAATATAGAACAATTTATCTGGAATGGAATCAAACCACGGGTTCCTAGGAAAACACTACACATGACAAGAGACAATGGGGGACTGGGTCTACCAGATATTAAAAAATACAGACTAGCCACACTGATACAGAGGATAATTGACTGGAGCCATAATTCTGAGTCCAAGCAGTGGATCCAATTAGATAGGGAAATATTACAAACAGAGAATGTTGGTTGGTTGGCCTGGCTCCAGACAAAACATAGACAAAACATCATTAAGAAGTTCCCATTACTAGATGAGCTCTTCACCCAGTGGGACGCTCTGATAAATACTAACCCAAATGTCACTACCAGACCTGCACCACTAAAGCCATTGATAGCAAATCCAGACCTGCCCTCTACACTACAGGCTAACACAAAACTGGGGGAAGCACCACATCTGAAGGACTATATAATTAAAAACATTTTATCCGGAGAAAAGGTAATTTCACGTGAAGAACTAGCAGCAATAATGGGGGACACACCACTAATCTGGTTTCTCCATGCACAAATATCACACTACATAAAAACACATAAGCAAAAATCCAGCATGACGAGGCAACTGACTCCGTTCGAAACGTTATGCTCATCACCACATTATCCCCGACACTGTTTCAAAACTATATAAAATGCTCCTTACTATAGAAGGGGAACAGCTCCCCTCCTTCTGCTATAAGTGGCATAAGAAATTACACATAGACCTAGATCACACAAAATGGTCAAAGATATTTCAAAATCATAAAAAAGCGTTGGTATCAGCCAAAACACAGGAAACTAATTTCAAATTTCTGTCCCGTTGGTACCTTACACCAGTGAGACTCCAAAAAATCTACAAGCAAGCTAATAGTCAATGCTGGAGAAGCTGCGGAGTAAGAGCAGATATGTATCATGTGTGGTGGGGATGTGAAAGGGTGAGACCCTTCTGGGGAGATGTGATAAAGCACATTAGCAAAACACTAGACGCAAACATACCTGATGACCCTAGTTTGTTGCTGCTCCACGACATCCCGAACTTTAAAGATAAGGTAAAGCAGAATCTTCTGTTTATTATGCTCAACAGCGCAAAAGCGCTTATACCCCTAAACTGGAAATCCACAGAAGTGCCCGACCTAACAACAAGGAAACAGCAGGTAGAGCAACAGCTCATCATGGAAAGGTATCACTTTCTCACAATAGGCAAAACAGACACACACGAATATATGACTTTAAGATGGAATGCGCACAAGGATAGCGGTTAATCTATGCAATAGACTTAGAGGCAGCACCCCCAGCCCCTGTAGGCGCATAATAGACATAACACGAAACTTCTAAGCACCGGGGGTTAACGACAAACGAGTAACAAATAGAGCCACGTGCGGGTCTTCAGGACAGCACTAAGCAGATACAATCACTGGATTATCACATTTACACTTCTTCCCCCCCCCTCTTTACCCCACCCCTTATTCCGTTTATGCGTGTAAAAGATTTTTTTTCTTTTTGTGTATAACAGCTTTTAAATATAAATGACTGGGACCAAAATATTATACAATGCTTAATTCAGATGAATTGTCTGGAAAAAAAAAGGGTTGAAGTATGAAGACTTAATAATCAAAGTAGAAAAGACTCAGAGCGGTCCCATTCTTTCTTTCTCACACTAGATTTATAGAAATGTTTATAAGGTTTATATGCAAAATAAGATGTCCTCCCAACATACCCGCTCACTTCCATGCTATGGACAATTGGACTTTGGTCCAAGAGCGGCCAAGTAATATACCAATGAGTGTGGTAAAGGGAGCACCTTAAGCTCTATATAGAACTACAAACTTAAACGGGACATGGCAACATTTGAAACCTCAGTTCAGCAAGATGTATAGATTACACTTATGATGTTAGAACATGGAACGGCTCAAATTGTAACCCTAGCCCAGTTTGTACCTTGATAAGTTTTTCAAATAAAGCTCTTTTGGAAAAAAAAAAAAAAAAGTATGGAAGTATGCAAAGGGCCAGCACTCACGTTTACCAAACATCCACCCAGGGTGCTTCCAAGATTAAAGTATAGGTAGTGGAAAAAAGTATGCACTCGCCAGGATTTTCAAATTGTAATAAATATATATATAGTTTTGACATGTAAAAAAAAACCAAGGCTCTATTTCTGTTAAAATGGAGTGGTTGCAAAAATGCTAAAAAGTCTCCGATATTTTGGGAAAGTTGTTCTCTGAAAGTCCCGGTAGTAAAGGGGTTACATTTTGCATCCTTAGTCTATGGGCATAAATCTTAAACAGTATTTTGTCAATTTCCATTACTTATTCTGTCAGATATCTCAAAAACTACAATTTGTTTAAACCCTTAATGACCGAGGACGTACGCCATACGTCCTCAGAAAAAATACAGTTAACGCCTGAGGACGTATGGTGTACTTCCTCGGTTTGGAAAGCAGCTGGAAGTGATCCTGATCGCTTCCAGCTGCTTTCCGGTTATTGCAGGATGCCTTGATATCGAGGCATCCTGCAATAACAATTTGTACCGCTCCGGTGCAGAGAGAGCCACTCTGTGGCCCTCTCTACACCGGACATCGATGGCCGCATTTGTTGGTGGGTGGGAGCTGCAGTGGGAGGCGGGTGGGCGGCCATTGATGGGTTCTAAGACACAGAGGGGGGCGGGACAGTTGGGCGCGCGCACGGGGGGCAGTTGGCGGGCGCGTGCACGGGGAAGGAGCAGGTGGGAACCGCTACACTACAGAAAATTATCAAGTATAAGTGGGAGGAAGGGGGGGAAGAAATGCCCCAAAAAAGTAATCTAAGGGATCTGGGAGGGGGTGGGGGTTGGTCTTGGGCTACGCTACAGCTACACGACAGAAAAAAAATAAAAATAAATAAAAAAGAGACTATATATTGTAAACTGGGTACTGGCAGACAGCTGCCAGTACCCAAGATGGCTGCCAAGAAGGTAGAGGGGGAGGTTAGAGAGCTGTTTGGGGGGGCAGGGAGGTTTGGGGGCTAAGGGGGATCTTACACAGCAGCATATGTAAATATGCAAAGGGAAAAAAAAAAAGAAAAAAAGGATGCCTTTTATTTTAGTACTGGCAGACTTTCTGCCAGTACTTAAGATGGTGGGGACAATTGTGGGGTGGGGGAGGTAAGAGAGCTGTTTGGGAGGGATCAGGAGGGGGTGATGTGTCAGGTGGGAGGCTGATCTCTACACTAAAGCTAAAATTAACCCTACAAGCTACCTAATTAACCCCTTCACTGCTAGCCATAATACACATGTGATGCGCAGCTGCATTTAGCGGCCTTCTAAATACCAAAAAGCAACGCCAAAGCCATATATGTCTGCTATTTCTGAACAAAGGGGATCCCAGAGAAGCATTTACAACCATTTGTGACATAATTACACAAGCTGTTTGTAAATAATTTCAGTGAGAATCCTAAAATTTGGAAAATGTAACTTTTATTTTATCGCATTTTGCGGTGAAATGGTGGCATGAAATATACCAAAATGGGCCTAGATCAATACTTTGGGTTGTCTACTACATTACACTAAAGCTAAAATTACCCCAAAAAGCTCCCTAATTAACCCCTTCACTGCTGGGCATAATACACGTGTGGTGCGCAATGGCATTTTGCGGCCTTCTAATTACTAAAAAGCAACTCCAAAGTCATATATGTCTGCTATTTCTGAACAAAGGGGATCCCAGAGAAAAATTTACAACCATTTATGCCATAATTGCACAAGATGTTTGTAAATAATTTCAGTGAGAAACCTAAAGTTTGTAAAAAAAAATGTGAAAAAGTGAACTTTTTTTTTTATTTGATCGCATTTGGCAGTGAAATGGTGGCATGAAATATACCAAAATGGGCCTAGATCAATACTTTGGGATGTCTTCTAAAAAAAAATATATATACATGTCAAGGGATATTCAGGTATTCCTGACAGATATCAGTGTTACAATGTAACTAGCGCTAAATTTTTTTAAAAAAAAAGTGGTTTTGAAATAGCAAAGTGCTTCTTGTATTTATGGCCCTATAACTTGCAAAAAAAGCAAAGAAGATGTAAACATTGGGTATTTCTAAAATCAGGGCAAAATTTAGAAACTATGTAGCATGGGTGTTTTTTGGTGGTTTTAGATATGTAACAGATTTTGGGGGTCAAAGTTAGAAAAAGTGTGTTTTTTTCCATTTTTTCCTAATATTTTATAAATTTTTTTATAGTAAATGATAAGATATGATGAAAATAATGGTATCTTTAGAAAGTCCATTTAATGGCGAGAAAAACGGTATATAATATGTGTGGGTACAGTAAATGAGTAAGAGGAAAATTACAGCTAAACACAAACACCGCAAAAATGTAAAAATAGCCTTGGTCCCAAACGGACAGAAAATGGAAAAGTGCTGTGGTCATTAAGGGGTTAATATAATCTGTAAGTTTACTACTCATAATGAGTACAAACCTGTCCAGAGTTTTTAAGAAGACAATTCGTTCTCTTTAAACCAGGAATTTTGCAGTCATATGCTTCTATAAAAAAAATGATTAACCATAGCTTTCAAAATGTTAGTAGTAGGAATCCTATCAATTAAAAAACAAAACAAAAATCTCCCAATTATATTCTCACGTAATGTCACTCTCATAACCTGCTACCATAATTTGGTAATTATATGGCAAATATCTAGGTAATATCTCTAACTGTTGCTGTTATAGCACTTTTAATTTTACATCATTTCATTAAAGTCTATGCATAACATTTTCATTCACCCTTGACATTCCTTTGAGTATCTCCCCTCAGAACTCGATTTAATGGAACTAAATAGTTTCACCCGTTTTACAACAAATAATATAACTAAGCCCTTTTTTGACTACCAAAGCTTTAAAACCTCTGACTTCTACAACATTACGTCACCCTCGCAACACCTGATGTGGTCCCGAGCGACCAGGAAGAACCTACTGCACCAGAGTGTGTTAGAAACGTGACGTAATTCACGTGACATTCCCATTTCATTAGTTACTTGCCCTTCCTTTTTTTTTATAGACCTCATAAAGTAGAAGACTTCAAGTGTAGCTGACTATAGAGGTGCCTGAAAAAAATGACTGATGTAAATGTCAGTCAGAAGCAGTTTACCGACCCAGCAGATTGCGTATGCAGAGAGACATGCATTGTTCAATCTCATGATAGTTTATTGATACACTTAGAAAAGCCGCTTTAAGGTTTTCATTCAGGCATAATTTATGGGCAGCCTGGAAGCTTGTTCGGTTTGGTTGTTGTGACGGAAGAAGCCTAAGCAGGAAGAGAGTGACAGGAGAAGGCCCGGAGTTTAGAGTAGTAACAGTTATGCCGCTCTTCGGCTCCAATCCCTTTGATCAAGATGTCGGTGAGTAGTCCCCATAATAAGGATCTGTTCTATATTTTTCACGAAACGTTCCAATTGTGCTGACCCTCGGTGCACAGCTTTACTCGACTTTACTAACATGAGGATAAGATAGGTCTGCTAGAATTAATTGGTGGTTCCCAAAGTAATGAGGTGTATTTGGGACTTTTGTAAATAATATAGAGTAACTGTGTATTTGTTTAATATACGTGGAACGCGCAGCCTTGGTAGTATCTTTATACACTGAGGTGCAGAATGACGGGTTTGTATTTAGGTACGCGATAAAAGACTGGTATATAAGTAAAACTGCTTATTCATTTGTTTCTACTCTGCAGTTCTATTAGTGTTATTGTATAGATTTGTGTCTGTACAAATGATTGTGGGTCAAAAGACGGTACTGGGAACTTGCCTGTTTTTCATTCTTTAAAGGGACATTAAACACTAAATAAATGCTAGATAGAATGAAGCATTCATAGAAATGATTAGTCTGAAGATGTATTTTTTTTAAACTTTCATTAGTTGTGTAAATATTGATAACATTAATTAAAAGTTTTAGTGTCTATAAAACAATGGTAGCTGCCATGTTGTAACATAGCTTACTTCTCTGCTGTAGCCAGTTATAAATAGGCCACTAGAGTTTGCAACCAATGGCTGTGTGGAATATAACAGTGTTCTGCACTTCCATTTTTAACAGGAACTGAAAAGCTCAGAATTTCAGAATGGAATTGCAGGAAAAGGGGACAAAATAAATTATGAAACTGTATTGCAGTGTGTATGTATGTGTGTGTATATATTATATATATAATATATATATATATATATATATATATATATATATATATATATATATATATAAACAGGGTAAAGTCCAGCACCAATTCACCTTCAGGTAAGGGTGCAAGCAGCCTCTGTCTCACCTTCACAGGTATTAATATACAAAATAGAAATGGCTGCAGCACACCAAATCAAATTTATACCATTTTTATTACAAGCAGTGAAATACAGGCGACGTTTCGGGCTTCTGCCCTGTATTTCACTGCTTGTAATAAAAATGGTATAAACTTGATTTGGTGTGCTGCAGCCATTTCTATTTTGTATGTATGTATGTATATATATATATATATATATATATATATATATATATATATATATATATATATATATATATATATATATATATATAATCAAAAGAAAGAAGTTCAATAAACTGCACAAAAGGGTGTAAAACTGTAAGCAAGATTCAGCGGGATATGTATCTCCTTCCTGTGATATGTGATAGTTCACTTGGTAATGCAGTATATAACAGCAATGATGCAAACAAACAAACAGAGGCGGACTCTATCCCCGGTGTTACTGACACTAGCGGTGCTTAGTGGGACCTCCTAGAGCAATCTATGCCCAATTGCAGCGATATGCTGTGCCCACTCACCGCTCTCCTAGTGCCTCCAGCGTCTGGAACAACCACCGTGATCTCCGAAATCCTTTGGCTCTCTGTTTGTTCGAATACGGCGTTCCGCCGTGGTGCCGGGAGGAGTGTCCTCTCACGTGACCTTGTCACGGCCAATCGACTTGATTGCTGTCGTAACCAGGCAACAGCATAGGTGAATCCAGCGTGTCAACAGGTGGTGCTAAATCTGCGAGCTTCTCGCGCTAGGAAATCCTGGTGCAACTTTAGACAGCGGAAAAGAACTTGATCCCAGGTGAGGTATTTAAAAGCACAAAAAGTCTTTATTAGATTCCACTCGTGGTAAAAGCATAAGGAGGTACCAAAACACATAAAAAGAATATACACACGAAAGCATAGGCTAACATGTTTCGGCCTGATGCCGTAGTCGTAGCTGGAGTAATGCAAGCGTGTGAAGCATTTAAAGGGACATCTGTTCAATGATAGGTCAAATAGAAACCAATCATGAACCTTCATTTTAAGTGTGTGTGAATTCAGACATTTAACCCATTAGTTACCAAAAAGATACATAGAAAACTTTGCACATCGATTTTTTCATAAATACAAAAATGCATACTTAAATTATAGACATTTTAGCCTGAAGGACAATTACATGAGTAATGTACATAAACTTTTAAACTTAAGATCTATATAATACTTAGCAATTATGTATCAAGTTAATAAATAAATAAATCAAGTCAAAGGGAGCAATTCAAAAAAAGCAATACTATTGCTGATGCATATATATATGGTCAAACTGGCACAATTACGAGTCTGTACAACATGATAAAATGAACAAATTCTGCATATGGAATATCATAAGCATGGAAATAATAATAATAAATAAATTGAAAAGGCTCAATTCCGTATAGAGCTAAAATAAAACTTTTCCTTTATTAAAATATCCAATGCTTATGTTGATAACCACCCTCAATCTCTGTATGTAGCGCAGTGTTCATACATACTGTTAAACTGATTTTCACAGTTAAATAAGTGGGGGAGAACAGATAAATAAATGAAATGTCAGTCAATACAAAACAACTCTCTTATTTTGGTTAGTGTCAATAAACAGTGATAATGAAAATATACTAGAATGGAAGGACATTAGTGTAGATTACAGCATAATATTAATAGTCATATGTGGCTGTAAGTGTATACACTAGTGAAAAATGAGTATAACACATTTTAGTATTTGTATGTTGAAATTTATAGTTGTATTTGGTATTGAATGTAGACTGAAAATACAATCAGCCCAAAGGTGGACACAGATATGATAAACCTGATCTATTTCCAATAGTTGATTAAGTCATATTCTGAGTTGAGGCCCTTGGGCACGCGTGTTTGCAATCTAAAGATCCAAAACATTTCGCGTTTCCCCAAAGCCTCATCTCTATTACCACCTCTAGGGGGGTGTTTGACCCATTCAATGGCTTGCCATCTTAATGTGTTGTTATTTTTATTATGTATGTTTTTGAAATGTTTCACCAAGGGTGTGATTGCTTCACCAGTCTTAATAGAGGAAAGATGATTCCTTATCCTCGTATTGACATCTGTCGTGGTGAGACCCACATATTGAAGGTTACATTGGATACAAGTCAGGACATAAATAACATAGGAGGATGTACAGTTAAGGCAGGAATCAATGCTAAACTCCTCACCAGTCACTGTTGACTGAAATTTGTTTGAGAGGGTAGCAAATTCACAAGGTCTACATCTAGACTTGCCACACCTGTACATCCCCCTATGTCTAAGCCAAGACCCACTCGGGGGATCAACTGGACTGGGAAGTTCAGAGGGAGACAAGTAGTTCCCTATGGTCTTACTCTTTCTGTAGGAACAGCGTAAGCCTTGTTCCACACATTTAGTCAATTTGTTATCAGCCACTAGAAGTGCAAAATGTTTTTTCACTATTTTGCATATACTTCTATATTCTTCGCTGTACTCAGTTACAAAAGTAACCTGGTCACTTTGAGTGGAAACACATTTTTTGTTTTTGGACTGTTGTAACAATGTCTGTCTATCAAGTCTGTCTAGTGAGTGGGATAGGTTCCATGTTGGAACACCTATCCCAATGGCTTGATGCCATACTTAACCCCTTTGTCACGTCCCTACAAAGTTACTTAAAAGACACCAAAGACTTGGTTAATTTAATTGAGACATTACATTGGGACACTAACAATGTTTGGGTCACAGTAGATGTTACAGCCCTCTACTCGTCCATTCCACATGACCAAGGTATACAGGCTCTTTCATTTTTTCTCAAAAGTTATCCTAACTTTTCTACCAAATTTGTGGATTTTGTATTGAGGGTAGCATATTTTCTCTTGACACACAATTTTTTCAGATTCGAGGGCAAGTTCTATCTCCAGAGATGTGGGACAGCCATGGGGGCAAAATTTGCCCCCTCTTACGCCAACCTTTTTATGGGTTGGTGGGAACTGTCCCACATCTATGGAGATAGAAATGCCTACAAGAATAACATCGTCTTTTATAGACGTTATATCGATGACCTGCTATTTATTTGGCAGGGAGAAACCGAATCTGTGGATTTGTTTGTACAAGGTCTGAATAACAATTCGATGGGACTTGAATTTACATTTGAAAAACATGAAACCTGTATCAATTTTTTAGATCTCACTTTAATGCATAAAAGTAACGGACAGATAGTTAGTGATCTGTATAGGAAACCCATTACCAGAAATACAATTTTACATGCTAAGAGTTGTCACCCCAGGCATGTGCCTTTTGCGGTTGCTAAGGGACAACTTATACGGATCAAAAGAAACTGTACCGAGGAAAAAGCCTATATAAAACAAAGAACTGAAATGAAAGAGAGATTAAAACATAGGGGTTATCCGAAGCATGTATTAGAGAGAGCACAAACACAAGTAGACAGACTTGATAGACAGACATTGTTACAACAGTCCAAAAACAAAAAATTTGTTTCCACTCAAAGTGACCAGGTTACTTTTGTAACTGAGTACAGCGAAGAATATAGAAGTATATGCAAAATAGTGAAAAATCATTTTGCACTTCTAGTGGCTGATAACAAATTGACTAAATGTGTGGAACAAGGCTTACGCTGTTCCTACAGAAAGAGTAAGACCATAGGGAACTACTTGTCTCCCTCTGAACTTCCCAGTCCAGTTGATCCCCCGAGTGGGTCTTGGCTTAGACATAGGGGGATGTACAGGTGTGGCAAGTCTAGATGTAGACCTTGTGAATTTGCTACCTTCTCAAACAAATTTCAGTCAACAGTGACTGGTGAGGAGTTTAGCATTGATTCCTGCCTTAACTGTACATCCTCCTATGTTATTTATGTCCTGACTTGTATCCAATGTAACCTTCAATATGTGGGTCTCACCACGACAGATGTCAATACGAGGATAAGGAATCATCTTTCCTCTATTAAGACTGGTGAAGCAACCACACCCTTGGTGAAACATTTCAAAAACATACATAATAAAAATAACAACACATTAAGATGGCAAGCCATTGAATGGGTCAAACACCCCCCTAGAGGTGGTAATAGAGATGAGGCTTTGGGGAAACGCGAAATGTTTTGGATCTTTAGATTGCAAACACGCGTGCCCAAGGGCCTCATCTCAGAATATGACTTAATCAACTATTGGAAATAGATCAGGTTTATCATATCTGTGTCCACCTTTGGGCTGATTGTATTTTCAGTCTACATTCAATACCAAATACAACTATAAATTTCAACATACAAATACTAAAATGTGTTATACTCATTTTTCACTAGTGTATACACTTACAGCCACATATGACTATTAATATTATGCTGTAATCTACACTAATGTCCTTCCATTCTAGTATATTTTCATTATCACTGTTTATTGACACTAACCAAAATAAGAGAGTTGTTTTGTATTGACTGACATTTCATTTATTTATCTGTTCTCCCCCACTTATTTAACTGTGAAAATCAGTTTAACAGTATGTATGAACACTGCGCTACATACAGAGATTGAGGGTGGTTATCAACATAAGCATTGGATATTTTAATAAAGGAAAAGTTTTATTTTAGCTCTATACGGAATTGAGCCTTTTCAATTTATTTATTATTATTATTTCCATGCTTATGATATTCCATATGCAGAATTTGTTCATTTTATCATGTTGTACAGACTCGTAATTGTGCCAGTTTGACCATATATATATGCATCAGCAATAGTATTGCTTTTTTTGAATTGCTCCCTTTGACTTGATTTATTTATTAACTTGATACATAATTGCTAAGTATTATATAGATCTTAAGTTTAAAAGTTTATGTACATTACTCATGTAATTGTCCTTCAGGCTAAAATGTCTATAATTTAAGTATGCATTTTTGTATTTATGAAAAAACGATGTGCAAAGTTTTCTATGTATCTTTTTGGTAACTAATGGGTTAAATGTCTGAATTCACACACACTTAAAATGAAGGTTCATGATTGGTTTCTATTTGACCTATCATTGAACAGATGTCCCTTTAAATGCTTCACACGCTTGCATTACTCCAGCTACGACTACGGCATCAGGCCGAAACATGTTAGCCTATGCTTTCGTGTGTATATTCTTTTTATGTGTTTTGGTACCTCCTTATGCTTTTACCACGAGTGGA
The DNA here is from genome assembly GCF_027579735.1 of Bombina bombina. Classification (NCBI taxonomy): domain Eukaryota; kingdom Metazoa; phylum Chordata; class Amphibia; order Anura; family Bombinatoridae; genus Bombina; species Bombina bombina. Next base: position 399,145,073 of record NC_069499.1, on the reverse strand, counting down.
ATCTAATAAAGACTTTTTGTGCTTTTAAATACCTCGCCTGGGATCAAGTTCTTTTCCGCTGTATATATGTATGTGTGTGTATATATATATATATATATATATATATATATATATATATATATATATATATATATATATATATATTCAATTTATCTTTTTGTATAACCACCTCTAAGTGTTTAATGTCCCTTTAAATAGATATATCTCGGTGTGATAAATATCTGTATAGAATGTCTGTTTAGTGTTTAAATCAAAGTCTGAGGTTGCGTATGTAATGTGCTTACATGGTATCACAAATCATAGCAGTCTGGAAGCCAATAATTCCTGGAGTTATACATCTGACTCTTAACATCTTGGATTATTTTACATATGTCTGTATATAAAAAGACTCCTAAAATGTGTAGCTGACTTCTTGACAGCTTCTGACTTTGAAATAAATTTACCAATCCCTATCCTAAGAGTACTGGATGGGGGAATTGGTGAATGTCATTTTAGTAACAAAGGAGTGTATATGTTGTGGAGCCCTATAAATATTTAATATATATATATATATATATATATATATATATATATATATATATATATATATATATATATATATATATATATATATATATATATATATATATATTAAAGGGACTCTGAACCCAATTTTTTCTTTCATGAGTCAGATAGAGCATGACATTTTAAGCAACTTTCAAATTTACTCCTATTATCAATTTTTCTTCATTTTCTTGCTATCTTTATTTTGAAAGCAGGAATGTAAATCTTAGCAGCCAGCCCATTTTAGGTTCAGCACCATGGATAGCGATTGCTTATTGGAGGATTACATTTACCCACCAATACGCAAGCATAACCCAGGTTCTTAACCAAAAATGGGCCGGCTCCTATGCATCACATTCCTGCTTTTTAAATAAGATAGCAAGAGAACGAAGAAAAATTGATAATAGGAGTAAATTAGAAAGTTACGTAAAATTTCATGCTCTATCTGAATCACGAAAGAAAAAAAATTGAGTTTAGTGTCCCTTTAAATGTACGTACAGGGCTTGATTGTTTTGTGGACACATGCTTCATGGTATTCGTCTTCTTGCTATTTGTGGTTTGTTTTCTCTTGGATATTTCCCTTTATAAAATTAATTATCTGGATCCTTAAATTGTATGGCATATTTCTCAGCAATCTGGATAGCTTTTAACTTTAAAATTGTTAACCATGGTTTATGTGTAATTTTTGTGAAAGTTTGCATTACACGTTTTTCTTTGTGTGTTTCAGCACTTAGGGCTAGATTTATCAACGCTGCGGCGTACAGGGGTGCGTATACGCGCCCCTGTACGCCTCAGCTCGCCTATGATGGGGCGAAATTACCCGGAGGTAATTAACATTGCACACGAGCGCAATTTTGCGCTTGCATGCAATCCCGCCCCCTGCCCGCGCAAGCCAATCACGCGCAGGCAGGAGCTGTCAATCTCCTCGGTCGGACTCGATAGAGGTGGCGTAGATGTTAGGGAAGCAGCGGTCTGGTGACCACTGCTTGATAAATCCCGGCGAGCAAGTTCTTGAGAGAACTTGCTGCTGTAGGGGCTTAATAAATCTAGCCCTTAGTTCTGCTCTAGCCATAAATTCTGTGAAACATTGTATCATGGCTAGTCTCCCCACACACTTCAAAATAGGAGATGTGTTCCTGAAGTTTGTGAAATCCTATGAGCTAGCAAGCCATAACTCCTAAATGTTTTTGGATTTTTTTTCCCCCATACACCCTTATAAAAAAAATTGTTCCCTCGTTCCAAAAAAAAAAGGTATGGTATTATAATATGAAATAATTTTTGTGTATATAGTAAAACACGCACAACCTTCCCCTCCCCCCCAAATAAACACACAAAAAACATAAACAATCATGGCATTACTAACCAACAGAGCTAATAAGTCTTCTAAGCAAAAACATTTTGTATTCATTGTACTTGGATTCAAACTTTTATGAGACAACAGACTACTACACAGCCGGCCAGTATTTTAAATTGCATTGTAGATGTTATTTATATGTTTGCATATACAGTACTATAGAGTTTTAAGAGCAGATTTCCAAGCTCTGCCGTGTACACAGATTTAACAAGTTTACAGTTTTTGTGTTTTTTTTTTTTTGTTTTTTTTTAAATTGAGTGGTTTAAATACTGAGACAGTCTGGAAAATTGTGTTATTTGCTCTTTGTTTTTACAAATAGTTATGTGATAAGTTTTCAAAATTGAGGGAATAAATTGATCTTGCAGTGAACAATGAACTTTCAATGTTACTGAATTCTGTTGTTTTAATTAAATAATCAAAGTTTGAGGTTTTTGTTATGTAAACGTTTGTAACTGATATACAGTTTTCCCAGTTTGAGAATTATATACAGTATATGTTATTTGCATCGCAACATAGATGTTTTCCAAAAACAGTTGGGTGTTTCTCACTGTGATATGTAAGTAATGGACTCTACACTAGGAAAAACTTTTGTTTGTAATATGCTTGAGAATCCAGTTTAAAGCAACTTTATTTCTTCATTTTAAAAACAAAAAACATCCATAAGCTTAAAAATAGATGTAGCGACAGATCCAGTCTCCATAAGAGCAAGAATAGAGGTAGCGGCAAATTCCCTTCTTCTTCTTTCTTCTTTTTTGTTTCTTCTTTTTTCTTTCTTCTTTTTTCTTTCTTCTTTTTTCTTCTTTCTTCTTTCTTCTTCTTTCTTCTTTTTTCTTCTTTCTTCTTCTTTTTTCTTCCTTTTTCTCTTCTTTTTTTCTTCTTTTTTTCTTCTTTTTTTCTTCTTTTTTTCTTCTTTTTTTCTTCTTTTTTTCTTCTTTGTGTCTTCTTTTTTCTTCTTTTTTGCTTCTTTTTTCTTCTTTCTTCCTTTTTTTTTTTTTTTTTTTTTTATCTTCTTGTTAGGCATAGGTTGTAAAATGTGTGCAGTGCTTTCTGTTGTGAATTTTTTGTATGTGTGTATATATCTATCTATCTCTATATAATCTATATCTCATCCCCCAAAAATGTGTAATCTGAGTTTATATGCGTGCTTCATAGGACAAATATGCAAGCAGAAAAATTCTAGTAGGATGAAGTATAATTAAAACAAAAGAAAAACATGATTCAAGATTTTTTTAAAAATAAAGATTACATTAAATTATATAAATAAATAATTTGCCATGTAGCTGTTGTGCATACAAATATATACCTTGGGCTGGAGTAATCCATTTCTATTTCCATGCCAGAGTGCGCTGCGAGGGATAAAACGCATGCATCCAGTTTTTTATTATCAGTTATTTGTAGAGCGCCTTTTGGTTCCACCTGGCTTGGAAGAGAGAACAGGAGAGAGATGGAATACCAATTCCTGTCCTCAGACCTGCATCAGACACAGCGGCTGCCCTTCTGCTCATGTTGCAGGTCGTATTGGTAAAGCCTTCAAAAAGGGAGGGGAGAAGACACAGCAGGACGGCTCTGGTTAAGTGTCAGTGGGTCTTTTACCAGTGTTTGTTGTAGGTCTGAGTAGTGCAAGCATTAGAACAGTTCTCAGACGGAGTGGAAGAGTGACACAGCAGACTGGCTCCCATACACTGACCTGCTCTAGTGAAAGCCTGTGTTTCACCTCTGCTTGCTGCTGGTCTTGTTGAGAGAATACTGGTGAAACAGTGGCACAGAGGGCATCTCCACCTCACTTCACTTCACAAGTTGCCAGCAGTTATAGTGAATGTTTCACTGCTTTTAATTATACTCCTGGGTGATATATTCACTATTACTCATACCAACCTGTGGATGTTTTCTCTTGTGCAGCACAGTAACAAGCTTTATAAATATAAATATAAATATATATATATATATATATATATATATATATATATATTGTATATGTGCCTTAAAGGGACCGTAAACAACACTTTATAATTACAAAACATATCCATTGTATTGCTATAGAATAACACATCAACCAAGTCATAAATATTTGTTTGCTGCAGTTGTTTTTTTAGTAGCCAAACCCCACCCATTGCTTGATTATTGGAGGAGCCAATATGAGTTTGGTTCTGCAGACAAAAAGGCTAGTCACAGTCATAATAGTATAAAGTGAATTGTTTTGCAGTTGTTTTCAGTTAAAGAGACAGTCTAGTCCAAAATAAACTTTCATGATTCAGATAGGGCATGTCAATTTAAACAACGTTCCAATTTTGCTTTGTTCTCTTGGTATTCTTAGTTGAACGCTAAACCCAGGAGGTTCGTATGCTAATTTCTTAGACCCTGAAGGCCACCTCTTATCTAAATGCATTTTGACAGTTTTTTTTGCTGTTAGAGGGTGTTAGTTCATGTGTGTCATAGATAACCTAGGAGTCAACACTGATTGGCTAAAGTGCAAGTCTGTCAAAAGAACTGAAAAAGGGGGCCGTTTGCAGAGGCTTAGATACAAAGTAAACAGAGGTGAAAAGTGTATTAATATAACTGTTGGTTATGCAAAACTAGGGACTGGGTAATAGAGGGATTATCTATCTTTAATTTGGGAAATATATGTAGCAGAATTAGTATTGAGAAGTCTTTTTATTGTGCATTTCAATGAGAGTTAGAAAATCCATACTATTGAGAGCTAAATTACATGAAAAGGAGCAAAATAAATCAAAGTATGGGTATAATAACAACTTTGCAATATAACTAAACATGTGATATAAAAAAATCTAGAGGCGATTACTGTCCCTTTTTTAATGGGAGCTAAGGAGGTGGAAGTGAAGAGGAGCAGAACTGTGACAAAGGTAGAAGACCGCAAAACCACAGCCATAGTTGCAATAGAAAGGATAGTGCTAGGGCAGGTGGCACGTTTCAATTTTTAGTCACTAGTGGTGACCTGGTTCTCTTATTCGTCAAGCATTATGTTTTTTAAACTACTTAAGTAAAATGTGGCATGTTACAGGGTGGATTTGATTTAAATCATTTGCAGTAAGACTCCATTTAAATCAGTCTTCTACATAAGTTTCATTTTTAGAATAACTTTTCAGATAATTTTTCCAGTTATATTAGCAAATTACTGATTGTTGTATACCATTAGAAATGCATAGTTCACATCCTAATTTTAATGAGCTATCTCAAGTGTAATTGGTTCATATTTGATAAACTTTTCAGCTGTACTTTATTGGAGGGATAAAAATGATTACGTTGATAATAATTTAAATAGCTTTATTTAACTAAATCAATAACCTATTTTCATTTTGAATGCTTGCCCCTCCCTTCTCACACTTTATTCATTGAGCTTCTTGAAACTTAGTAAAAGTTGATTCTGTCTACATAGATTTGCAGGTTAGCAATGGCATTAAAGGGACAGTAAAGTCAAAATTAAACTTTAGGGATTCAAATAGAACATGCAATGTTAAACAACTTTACAAATTACTCCTATCTAATTTGCTTTGTTCTTTTGGGATGCATTGTTGAAAATCATAGGTAGACAAAAGAGCAATCTACTGCTGTGAGCTAGCTGCTTTTCATTTTTTTTACCCAGTGTGCTCAGCTAGCTTCCAAAGGATACCATGTGAATGAAGCAAATTTGATTATCTGAATCACAAAAGAAAAAAGAAAAAAAGTGTTTCTTTTTAAAACCGGTTTCTCAACTCTTCATGTTTATTTATAAAATTGTAGCTGTTAAGAGGCATATTTATTTCTGCAGGGACAAATTCAGTTATGAGAACTACAAAACCAAGAATATGTGATATCTTCTAGACAAAAAAATGCCAGACATCTTAAAGAAACCTCTGGGAGAGCATGACATTGTGAATGAATTTAAATTAATTTACCCCCCCCCCCAAAAAAATAAAAATAATGCTACATAATTAAAAACTACTGTTATTTCAGGATAAATAACCTTTCGATTAAATTCATTTAAAAAGAATCTGATAGAAGAATCTCATAAATAGATATTTCTACATATATCTGTGTTTTTTTTTTTTTATATATATATATATATATATATATATATATATATATATATATATATATATATATATATATATATATATATTATATTATACACAGTGGATATAAAAAGTCTACACACCCCTGTTAAAATGGCAGCTTTCTGTGATGTAAAAAAAATGAGACAAAGATAAATCATTTCAGAACTTTTTCCACCTTTAATGTGACCTATAAACTATGCAACTCAATTGAAAAACAAACTGTAATCTTTTTAGGTGGAGGGAAGTAAAAATAAAAAAATAAAATATGGTTGCATAAGTGTGCACACCCTTAAACTAATACTTTGTTGGAGCACCTTTTGATTTTATTACAGCACTCAGTGTTTTTGGGTATGTGTCTATCAGCATGGCACATTTTGACTTCACAAGATTTACCCACTCTTCTTTGCAAAAACACTCCAAATCTGTCAGATTGCGAGGGCATCTCCTGTGCACAGCCCTCTTCAGATCACCCCACAGATTTTCGATTGGATTCAGGTCTGGGCTCTGGCTGGTCCATTCCAAAACTTTAATCTTCTTCTGGTGAAGCCATTCCTTTGTTGATTTGGATGCTTTGGGTCGTTGTCATGCTGAAAGATAAAGTTCCTCTTCATGTTCAGTTTTCTAGCAGAAGCCTGAAGGTTTTGTTCCAATATTGACTGGTATTTGGAACTTTTCATAATTCCCTCTACCTTGAATAAGGTCCCAGTTCCATCTGAAGAAAAACAGACCCAAAGCATGATGCTACGCCAAACATATCTTTTGGAATTTTTGCCAGAAAGTTCAACCTAGGTTTCATCAGACCATAACACCTTTTCTCACATGCTTTTGGGAGACTTCAGATGTGTTTTTGCTAAATTTAGCTGGGCTTGGATGTTTTTCTTCGTAAGAAAAGGCTTCCGTTCTGCCGTCTACCCCAAAGCCCAAACATATGAAGAATACGGGAGATTGTTGTCACATGTACTACACAGCCAGTACTTGCCAGATATTCCTGCAGCTCCTTTAATGTTGCTGTAGGCCTCTTGGTAGCCTCCCAGACCAGTTTTCTTCTCGTCTTTTCATCAATTTTGGAGGGACATCCAGTTCTTGGTAATGTCATTGTTGTGCCATATGTTCTCCACTTGATGATGACTGTCTTAACTCTGTTCCATGGTATATCTAATGCCTTGGAAATTCTTTTGTACCCTTCTCCTGACTGATACCTTTTAACAATGAGATCCCTCTGATGCTCTGGAAGCTCTCTGCGGACCATGACTTTTGTGTAGGACGCGACTAAGGAAATGTAAGTCAAGACCTACTAGAACAGCTTAACTTTATTCAGGGTTAATCAGAGGCACTTTAAATTATGGCAGGTGTGTGATGATGCTTATTTAAAGGGATACTAAACCCAATTTTTTTTCTTTCATGATTCAGATAGAGCATGAGATTTTAAGCAACTTTCTAATTTACTCCTATTATCAATTTTTCTTTGTTCTCATGCTATCTTGATTTGAAAAAGCAGTACTGTAAGCTTTAGAGCTGGACCATTTTTTGTTCAGCACATGGGTAGCACTTGCTGATTTGTGGCTAAATGTAGCAAACCAATCAGCAGCTCTACCAAGGTGCTGAACTAAAAAATGGGCCGGCTCCTAACCTTTTATTACTGCTTTTTCAAATCAAGATAACATGAGAACAAAGAAAAATTGATAATAGGAGTAAATTATAAAGTTGCTTAAAATTGCCTGCTCTATCAGAATCATGAAAGAAAAAATGTGGGGTTAGTATCCCTTTAACATGGTTTTGAATGTGATTGCTTAATTCTGAACACAAATACATCCCCAGTTATAAGTGCACACTTATGCAACCATATTTTAGTTTTTTTTTGTTTACTTACCTCCACCTTAAAGATTTCAGTTTGTTTTTCAATTGAGTTGTGTAGTTTATAGGTCACATTAAAGGTGGAAAAAGTTCTGAAATGATTTATATATGTCTCATTTTTTTTACATCACAGAAACCTGCCCTTTTAAAGGGACATTAAACACTAAATTCATGCTAGATAGAATGATGCATTCAAAGAAAAGATTAGTCCATGATCAACATGTAGATGTATTTTTTAAAGTTTCATTAGTTGTTTAAAAAGTGACAAAATAAGTGTAAAGTTTTAGTGTCTATAAAACACTGGGAGCTGCCATGTTGTAACTTGTGTTACCTTCTCTGCTGTGGCCAAGTAGGGTCCGTTATAAATAGGTCACTAGAGTCTGCAGCCAATGGTTGTGCTGGATTTAACAGTGTTCTGCACTTCCATTTCTAACAGGAACTGAAAAGCTCACAATTTCAGAATGGAATTACAGGCAAAGAGGACAAAATAAATAATGAAAGTATATTGCACAGTTGTTTTATTATATACAATTTATTGTTTTATATTACCATCTCAAAGTGTTTAATGTCCCTTTTAACAGGGGCGTGTAGACTTTGTTTATCCACTGTGTGTGTGTGTATATATTTATGTGTGTATATTTATGTGTGTATATATATATATATATATATATATATATATATATATATATATATATATATATATATATATATATATACACACACACACATTTTGACAGACTTGGATTTTAGCCAATCAGTGTGGGCTCCTAGGAACTCCACGTGCGTGAGCACAGTGTTATCTATATGAAACACATGAACTAACACCCTCTAGTGGTGGAAAAACTGTCGAAATGCCCTGATCTAAAAGGCGGCCTTCAAGGGCTTAGAAATTAGCATATGAACCTCCTAGATTTAGCTTTCAACTAAGAATACCAAGAGAACAAAGCAAAATTGGTGATATAAGTAAATTGGAAAATAGTTTAAAATAACATGCCCTATCTGAATAATGAAAGTTTGTTTCAGACTTGTCCCTTTAAATAATTTACAAATAAAGCGTCTTTAAAAAAAAAAATATGTGATCAATGAAATAACCCCTGTTTTGAAGACTAATTGTATATACTGTGCATTACATTTAAGAAAGTTTGCAATCACTTTAAATAAATGTATGTTAAATTATGCAATTAATTTGAGCTTTGGATAGCAGAAAATGTTATACTATTAGAAAGTATTACACAGCCCCCACCTGGCTATAATTCCACACGACTGACAACATTTTCTGATTGCTATAAACGTTGTTGCAAATATTGCTGCCAGATGTCTAAATGAACATGACTGCTCCTGAACTCACCTAGGATTACTATTTAACAGAGGATACCAAGAGGACATACTGGAAAGTTTTTTTCTTTTTATTTTTTTTATTTAAAAAGTCATGCTCTATCCAATCCATTTAAAGGGATATTAACTCCACATTTTTTCTTTCGTGATTCAGATAGAGCATGCAGTTTTAAGCAACTTTCTAATTTACTCTTATTATCAATTTTCCTTTGTTCTCATGTTATCTTGATTTGAAAAAGCAGTAATAAAAGGTTAGGAGCCGGCCCATTTTTAGCTCAGCACCTTGGTAGAGCTTGCTGATTGGTTTGCTGCATTTAGCCACAAATCAGCAAGTGCTACCCAGGTGCTGAACAAAAAATGGTCTGGCTATAAAGCTTACAGTACTGCTTTTTCAAATCAAGATAGCATGAGGACAAAGAAAAATTGATAATAGGAGTAAATTAGAAAGGTGCTTAATATCTCATGCTCTATCTGAATCATGAAAGAAAAAAATTGGGTTTAGTATCCCTTTAAGTTTCATTTTGACTTTTACTATCCCTTTAAAGCATTTTGAAGGACTGTGGGAAAATAGATTTTTTTTTTTATTGCATACTGTACATATTTTGATTTTGTTTTTATTAAGGTTTTATATTTTATTATTGTTAAACATATAACATAGTTGCAATATCTACTATGCTCTAAGTGTTTTTTGTTTAAAGGGATACTAACCCCAAATTTTTTCTTTCATGATTCAGATAGAGCATACAATTTTAAGCAACTTTATAATTTACTCCTATTATCAATTTTTCTTTGTTCTCTTGCTATCTTGATTTGAAAAAGCAGTAATGAAAGGTTAGGAGCCGTCCCATTTTTAGTTCAGCACCTTGGTAGAGGTTGCTGATTGGTTTGCTACATTTAGTCACAAATCAGCAAGTGCTACCCAGGTGCTGAACAAAAAAATGGTCCGGCTCTAAAGCTTACAGTACTGCTTTTTCAAATCAAGATAGCATGAGAGCAAAGAAAAATTGATAATAGGAGTGAATTAGAAAGGTACTTAAAATCTAATGCTCTATCTGAATTGTGAAAGAAAAAAATTGGTTTTAGTGTCCCTTTCATAACAGTGCAGTATGTGCATAAATGATGTAGTAAGCTTTTTTTTTTTTCTCTTTAACCCCTTAATGACAACTGACGTACCAGGTACGTCATGCATTAACTAACAGTTAATGACAATAGACGTACCTGGTACGTCAGTTGTCTAAGAGAGTGCTGGAAGCGATCGCAATCGCTTCCAGCAGCTCTCAGGGTATTGCAGTGATGCCTCCATATGGAGGCATCCTGCAATACCTTTTCAGAAGACTCCGATGCAGAGAGAGCCACTCTGTGGCCCTCTCTGCACCGGTAGCGATGGTGCTGGTTCGTTGGTGGGTGGGAGCATATCAGGGAGGCGGGTGGGCGGCCCATCGCTACCCGGCATCCGGTTCCTGTAAGTGCTATGTGCACGCCGGGTGCCGGGAGCGTGCGGGGGCGCGCGTGATTAGCTGGCCATTGACACCAATGAGAAAGGAAGAGGGGGGAAAAATGAATTAAAAATAAATAAATATATAAGGATCTGGGAGGGGGAGGGGGTTGGGGTATTGTGGGGGGCTGCTACACTACAGAAAACATTAAAAATTGCAAAAAATTGCAAAAAAAAACACTTGTTTTTGGGGCAAATTGGGTACTGGCAGACAGCTGCCAGTACCCAAGATGGCGGCAATTAGGTAGGGGAGAGGGTTAGAGAGCTGGGGGGGGGATCATGGAGGTTGGGGCTAAGGCAGGGGTCCATCACAGCTAAAACATTTTATTTTTTTTTATTAAAAAAAAGAAAAACTCCTTTTATTTAGTACTGGCAGACTTTCTGCCAGTACTTAAGATGGCGGGGACAATTGTGGGGTGGGGGAGGGAAGAGAACTGTTTGGGAGGGATCAGGGGGTGGGATGTGTCAGGTGGGAGGCTGATCTCTACCCTAAAGCTAAAATTAACCCTGCAAGCTCCCTACAACCTACCTAATTAACCCCTTCACTGCTGGGCATAATTTACGTGTGGTGCGCAGCAGCATTTAGTGGCCTTCTAATTACCAAAAAGCAATGCCAAAGCCATATAAGTCTGCTATTTCTGAACAAAGGGGATCCCAAAGAAGCATTTACAACCATTTGTGCCTTAATTGCAGAAGCTGTTTGTAAATAATTTCAGTGGGAAACCTAAAGTTTGTGACAAAATTTGTGAAAAAGTGAACTTTTTTTTTTTATTTGATGACATTTGGCGGTGAAATGGTGGCATGAAATATACCAAAATGGGCCTAGATCAATACTTTGGGTTGTCTTCTAAAAAAAAATATATACATGTCAAGGGATATTCAGGTATTCCTGACAGATATCAGGGTTCCAATGTAACTAGCGCTAATTTTGAAAAAAAGTTGTTTGGAAATAGCAAAGTGCTACTTGTATTTATGACCCTATAACTTGCAAAAAAAGTAAAGAACGTGTAAACATTGGGTATTTCTAAACTCAGAACAAAATTTAGAAACTATTTAGCATAGGTGTTTTTTGGTGATTGTAGATGTGTAACAGATTTTGGGGGTCAAAGTTAGAAAAAGTGTGTTTTTTTCAATTTTTTCCTCATATTTTATATTTTTTTTATAGGAAATTATAAGATATGATGAAAATAATGGTATCCTTAGAAAGTCCATTTAATGGCGAGAAAAACGGTATATAATATGTGTGGGTACAGTAAATGAGTAAGAGGGAAATTACAGCTAAACACAAACACCGCAGAAATGTAAAAATAGCCATTGTCATTAAGGGTAAGAAAATTGAAAAATGGTCCGGTCATTAAGGGGTTAAATTATAAATATATTAGCACACAAGCTATCATAATACAAACAGAGAGAGACACTATCATAATACCTCTTTATAATATGTTTCTTTGGCTACTCTAGGAATAGAACTATACAGTTTGTCAGTATAAATTAAAATATGATTTCCCTCATTAAATAATTGTAAATTTACTAAAGTCATGGGTTGACAGTTCTTACAGCTAGTCAGGAAAATGAGGAGTAAGCCATATAGCTGTGTATAGACATGTGTAGAATAAACCTAAGTGTTACGAGCCACAATATCCCGACTTAAAAGCCAATAGCATACTGTAATATACTTTACATTATGATGCATGGTGATCGGCATTGCTCTTAGAGGGTTCATATTGATTGGTGTGTTTGGTCTTGTGCATATGTTGAATTGTCAGACAGACCTGTGCATGGTGCTAGCTACATACATACATACATACATACAAGCACATTTCTAAGCTCAGAGACTGGCACCAGGTATCTACATAATGTACCTATCTCAGACCTGAAGAAGGTTAAAAACCTTCTTTTTATTATAATTTGTATTACAAAGTACAATAAAGTAATAGTCCTGGGTACTGTTCACTTCACTTTCATGTGTAATCCTGTATGAGAGGAACAAGGACTGGCAACGGTAAAATAAAAGTGCAAAAAGAAAATGCTCAATTATGTTAGTGTTTTATTATTGCACTATTGCTTGCACAGAATTATATAACATTGTCTTAGTGGCAGCTTTTGAAATAAAAAGCTTGGAGAGATTTTCACTATCGTAGACACTTACCTGGTCTCCTCTCGAGGCTCTTCTGATTGGGTTTTGGTTTTCAAAAGCGCTTCGCCGGCACATTGTCTAATCACTGCATGCTTGATCACGCGATTGAACTGAATGTAACTCGCTCCTGCTACCAGAGCAGGAGCGAGCTACATTCAGTTCAATGGCGCGAACTACATTCAGTTCACTGAATGTAGCTCGCTCCCACTCTGGTCTGGTAGCGAGCTACATTCAGTTCAATGGCGCGATCGGGCGCGCTGTGTTTAGACAGTGCGCCTGCGAATCGCTTTTGAAAACCAAGACCCTATCATTAGAGCCTGGAGACGAGACCAGGTAAGTGTGAATTTGATGGCAAAAATCTCTCTAAGCTTTTTTTTTTAAAGCTGCTGCTAAGATAATGTTGTATAATTCTGCACTATGTGAACAATTATATAACATTACTTTTTAAATTTACTGTCCCTTTAACTAAAAATTTAACTTTCATGATTCAAAGCACACAATTAAACAACTTTCCAATTCACTTCTAGTATAAAAATGTACCCAATCGTTTTTATATATGTACAGTTTCTGAGGCATCAGCTTCTACTGAGCATGTGCAACAATTCACAGTATATACATATGTGCATTTTGTGATTGGCTGATAGCTGTCAAATTATGCAGGGGAAAGAAAATTGAACTAACTTAGTCGGCTCCGAAGAACAGCAGTGTACTACTGGGAGTTAGCTGACCACATCTAGTGAGCCTATAAAAAGAGACAAATTACTGTAGCCACCAATCACCAGTTAGCTCTCAGTAGTGCATTGCTGCTGCTATGTACCTATTCTTTTTAACAAAGGATACCAAGAGAACAAAGTGCATTTGATAATTGAAGTCTTAAAATACAAGTTCTTCCTGAATCATGAAATTTTTTAATTGTGACCTTCTTATCCCATTAACTATATGACTATATTGTTAGTAATTGTTTTGCATAAATAAAATATTAAAGGGCCATTATAGTGGTAAAATTACATACTCTAATTAATTAGATTGGATCAGCTGCAGTTTCCACATGGAATCAGCAATGCTCTGTGGTGCCAAGCTATACTTAAACTATGTGTTTAACTCCTTTGGGACGGGTTAAACACATAGTTGCAGCTTTGCTAGTGTTGTAATTACATGCTTGAATGAATTAGATTGTCATTTTACCACTGATGCTATTTGATGCACTGTGCTTCCTCTATAAAATAAACACTTAAAATATGAGGAGTTCAGTGTTCTCAACAGAAAATGTTGGCAGCCAGGTGGCGTTATGAAGTAGCTAGGTGGGGCCAGTGTAACATTTTCGTCGATCTAAAGCACAAATTCAGTGTGTCATTTAACATAAATATATTTAATGATAATTTGTGCAATAAACAGTGAACTTTTTTAATATTAGGTAATTATACCTGAATACGGACTCTTGGGAGAACATTTGGAGTTTTTTATATAGTAATCAATTACGGTAATCATTTTTATTGTAATAGGAAGCTGCATACTATTCAGTAGGTTAGTGTAAAGCCAAGAAGTATCAGCTTGTGAGTTAGTGTGGGGAAAGGTTAACAAATGCAGTGTTCTTTCTCCCCAAGACCTTTTTAACGGGTGCACCATTATTATTATTATTATTATTATTATTATTTTCGGTTATTTGTAGAGCGCCAACAGATTCTGCAGCGCTGTAAACAGAGGGTAGTACAACAAAACAAATAAAGGGATCAGATGGGTAGAGGGCCCTGCCAAGAGTTGCACTGTTGTAATTCGCTCTTAAGAAGGTGATCTACAAATAGCTGGAGTTAAGGGGGTTCAGGGGATAGCAATGGAGGAGTGGAACTGGTATAAGGTAAGGTTAGCATAGGTTGTATGCATCCGTGAACAGTAGAGTCTTTAGGGAGTGCTTGAAGCTTTCAAAACTAGGGGAGAGTCTTGTGGGGCGAGGCAGAGAGTTCCACAAGATGGGAGCCAGTCTGGAGAAGTCCTGTAAACGGGAGTGCGATGAGGTAACCAGAGAGGAGGAGAGTAGGAGGTCATGAGCAGAGCGAAGGGGACGGGAGGGAGAGTATCTGGAGACAAGGTCTGAGATATAGGGGGAGCAGTGCAGTTGAGGGCTTTGTATGTCAGAGTGAGTATTTTGTGTTTGATCCTAGAGGCAAGAGGAAGCCAGTGAAGGGATTGGCAGAGAGGAGCAGCAGATGAAGAGCGATGTGTAAGGAAGATGAGTCTGGCAGAGGTATTCATTATGGATTGTAAAGGAGCTAGGCGGCAGGTGGGGAGACCAGAGAGGACAGAGTTGCAGTAATCAAGGCGGGAAAGAATGAGAGAGTGGATTAAAATCTTAGTTGTGTCTTGTGTAAGGAAGTGTCTAATTTTGGAGATGTTTTTAAGGTGGAAGCGGCAGGCTTTAGCCAAGGTCTGAATGTGAGGAGTGAAGGAAAGATCTGAGTCAAATGTGACCCCGAGACATCGGGCATGCGGGGTAGGGGTAATGATGGAGTTGTCGACAGTTATAGAGATATTGGGGGTGGAGATTTTGGAAGAATGGGGGAAAATGAGGAGCTCAGTTTTGGAGAGATTTTAGCTTGAGGTAGTGAGAGGACATCCAGGAAGAGATCTGAGAAAGACAGTTAGTGACACGGGTTAGCAAGGAAGGAGATAGGTCTGGTGCAGAGAAGTAGATTTGTGTGTCATCGGCATACAAATGATATTGGAAACCGTGGGACTTAATTAGAGAACCTAGTGATGACGTATAGATTGAGAAGAGAAGGGGACAGAGGACAGAGCCTTGCGGTACTCCGACAGAAAGTGGTGATGGGGCAGAGGAGGCCCCAGAGAAGGCTACACTGAAGGTACGGTTTGATAGGTAGGAAGAGAGCCACGAAGGGGCTTTGTCACAGATGCCGAAGGATTGGAGGGTTTGGAGCAAAAGAAGGTGGTCGACAGTGTCAAAGGCTGCAGACAGATCAAGGAGGATAAGCAGAGAGAAGTGGCCTTTTGATTTTGCTGTAAGTAGGTCCTTGGTGACCTTAACATAACAATAGCTGTCTCTGTGGAGTGATAGGGACGAAATCCAGATTGCAGCGGGTCAAGAAGGGAGTTTAACGTAAGGCAATGGGATAGGCGTGCATATACTAGTTTTTCGAGAAGCTTTGAAGCAAGATGGAGGAGGGAAATAGGGCGGTAGTTGGATGGGGAGGTAGGATCAAGGGAAGGTTTTTTGAGGATAGGTGTGACCAGTGCATGTTTCATCGATGAGGGAAATGTACCAGTGCTGAAGGAGAGGTTGAAAATGTGTGTTAGTATAGGGGTAAGGGTAGCAGAGAGGGAGGGGAGTAGCTGTGAGGGGATAGGGTCAAGGGGACAGGTACTGAGGTGAGAGTGCAGTATAAGTGCCGAAACTTCTTCCTCAGTAACAGGGGAGAATGAACTAAGTTTCAGGTTATGAGGGTTGTGGTTGAGTGAGAGCATTTGAGGGGGGGGAGAGAATGGAATTATGTTGAGAGCTGATTTCATTTCTGATGGAGTCAATTTTGTTAATGAAGTGACTGGCAAAGTCTTGAGCTGACAGAGAAGTTGTATTAGGAAGTGGAGGGAGGGCGGAGGAGAGTATTGAAAGTGGAGAACAGACGTTTTGGGTTAGAAGAAAGATTAGAGATAAGAGTAGAGAAGTAGTGTTGCTTGTGGAGATTAAGGGCAGAATAGTAGGAGTTCAAGATGAATTTGTAATGAAGAAAATCAGCTGAACTCCGTGATTTTCTCCAATGCCGTTCAGCAGTACGAGAACATTGCGTAGGTACCGTGTCAGAGGAGTATGCCAGGGCTGGGGATGAGTGTGTGATTTCCGAGCAATGGTAAGAGGGGCGAGATTGTCAAGGACGGATATAAGGGTGGAATTATAGTGGCAGATAGATTGTTCAGGGCAGGAAAAGGAGGAGAAGGATGAGAGGAGCGGTTTAAGGGAATTAGCAAGTTGTTGCTGATCTAAAGACATAATGCTTCTGTGAAGTTTGGTGTGAGGAGTAGAAGGAGGGAGATTTGTAGGAAGGGATGATATGTTGCAAGTAAGGAGATGGTGGTCAGAAAGAGGAAAAGGGGAGTTTGAGAAGGTTGAGAGATTTGGCTGATTTTAATGTACATCCTGCTTAGATGAGCTAATATTACATTTTTCAATGCATATTTCATCTTATAGTTTTACACTGCCCCCCTCCACCTGGCTACTTCATCTTGCCACCTGGCTGACTTTTTTTTTCTTCTGGAGAACACTGAAATGGTTTTGGGGGAAAAATATTTTAAGTTCTCTGAAGTACATGCTCAGTTCTCTATAGTTAGAATTCATAACCGTGGCGTGTTTGTAGTTGCTCAACATACTGACAGGTTATTGCTTATTACATAATAGGAAAGGCAAAATAGTCGTTAAGGGATGGTAAATCCAAGCGTTTTAAAAAAAAAAACACTTAATGTTTCATTGTTCATTTATTTACAAAATGGTTGCTAAACTTGCCCTGCCTTTGCTGCAGCAGCTCGCTAAAGTAAGAGCCTTTTTTTTTTTTCCAATGGAGTGACTTTTCCACCTCTAAACCAATAGCCGTGCGTGTCATCTGAGAGTGTTAAAAGTTAGGGGTGGAAACGTCACCCCATTGGTAGAAGAGTGCTGGGCTGTGGGCGGCCGGAGGCTCTGACTTTAGCAAGATGCCGCGGCACAGGCAGGGTGAGTTTAGCACCTTTTTTTAAATAAATGAAACTCAACATTATTATTAGTGATGGTAAATTTACTATAAATTTAATCATTGGCTATTTTGTAATTTTTTTTTTTTTTTGCAATAGCCTAAAATGTGTTTGAATAGTTTTTATTAATTGAGGAACACAGAGCTAGGTTTACATTAATTTTATTTTTTTGTGCCAGTGAAATTCAAGATTAAATTAGTTGTTCACATTTATTAGTAAAGAAGGACTTAAAGGGACATAAAACAAGTTGGGATAGAGACAAAATATATTAGTATGTACTTTAATTGCTTTACCTGCAAATTTATACTGCAGGGCCTTGCCATTAACCCTTTCTTTTTAGTTTCTAAATTCTAAAGCTCTTTCTTTTTAGCATTTCCTTCTATGACTGTATCTATTGTTATTTGGTAGAATGCAAAAATGCATGGGGATTATCTGTTGGAGCATGCCTAGAAGCTGTGAACTCAGTTGAAATACAATGCCTGTGTCTAAACACTAATAAGGGGAGTGTAATTGGCTTCTCCATGCATCTTAGCTATGTAATTCATTTTGCTTATTTTTGAAAATTATTTTAAAATACATGCCAGCAATTTTTAATTTTTTTTTTTTTTTTTTTTTTATGCAAATTATTTTTTATTATCCCTTTTAGGATATGCACAGATCTCAACCTGTTTTATGTCCCTTTTTAAGTCTTGTGTAAAATAAAATGCTCAAGAGCATGGCAGTTAATCTCCAGTTTGTGCACAGGCAATTTATCACTTCAGCCAGATGCCTCAGACACAAGTGGCAGTCAGGCATAGACTGTGCTGTGTCCCACAGTCCATTCGTGAGTTTAACAAAATCTGAAAGCTTGCCAATTACTGTTTGTGGGGAATTGAAGGTGAAGTGGAGGAGAGCCACACGTGGGTAATGGCTAGGTAGGTTCACAATGCTTTGTGAGATGGGAAGGAGAGCCACACGTGGGTAATGGCTAGGTAGGTTCACAATGCTTTGTGAGATGGGAAGGAGAGCCACACGTGGGTAATGGCTGGGCAGGTTCACAATGCTTTGTGAGATGGGAAGGAGAGCCACACGTGGGTAATGGCTGGGCAGGTTCACAATGCTTTGTGATATGGGAAGGAAAGCCACACGTGGTTAATGGCTGGGCAGGTTCACAATGCTTTGTGAGATGGGAAGGAAAGCCACACGTGGTTAATGGCTGGGCAGGTTCACAATGCTTTGTGAGATGGGAAGGAGAGCCACACGTGGGTAATGGCTGGGCAGGTTCACAATGCTTTGTGAGATGGGAACAGGTTTATATTGCTTAGGGAGATGATCAGTTATGTACTTACAGGGTTTCTTTAAGAAAACTAACAGGTGCATATCAACTTTTCAAAAATACATATAACATGTATTTTACTACTGTGTTCTTTTGTTTGTTTCTTTTTTGAAACAATCTGTTTTTTTCTTAATTGTATTTTTTTGATAATTATGAATGCCTCCATTTTGAACAGCTGAAGTTGCCTTGACACGTAAAAATCACCTGCACTCGTTCCTCTACATCAAACTACAGCTTGCGTCTTCCCATAGTGTTCAGAAAATACATTTCTGGTGCTTTGTTAAAGTTTTGTCTTCCTAATCTACAATGTTTTTGTTAAATTTATAGTCACATACCTGAAGCTGCAGCAAATACTTATCATTTGTTAATGATAACCAAACCTAGTTTTTTTTTTTCTTTGTTTGTTTTCCCTCATTTCATTTGCTTTTATGCTTTTTTTTTTTTTTTTTTTTTTTAAAAGGACCAGTAAACACAGTAGATTTACATAATTAACAAATGCATGATAAAAAGACAATGCAATCGCACTTAGTCTAAACTTCAAATGAGTAGTAGATTTTTTTTAAATTTTATTTTTCTCTTACATTGGTGTATCCGGTCCATCCTTACTTGTGGGATATTCTCAATCCCTACAGGAAGTGGCAAAGAGAGCACACAGCAGAGCTGTCAATATAGCTCCCCTCAGGCTCCGCCCCCCC
The DNA here is from genome assembly GCF_027579735.1 of Bombina bombina. NCBI lineage: Eukaryota > Metazoa > Chordata > Amphibia > Anura > Bombinatoridae > Bombina > Bombina bombina. Next base: position 399,125,559 of record NC_069499.1, on the reverse strand, counting down.
AGTCATTCTCTTTGCCGCTCTAACAAATAGCATCTCCACGGGAGGGTAAAGAGTTTGTGGTGTTAGATTTGTAGTTTTTATTTCTTCAATCAAAAGTTTGTTATTTTAAAATAGTGCCGGTTTGTACTATTTACTCTGAGGCAGAAAGTGTTGAAGATTTCTGCTGAGAGGAATATGATTTTAGCACCAGTAACCAAAATCCATTGCTGTTCCCACGCAGGACTGTTGAATACCGGAGAACTTCAGTTGGGGGGAACAGTTTGCAGGCTTAACTGCTTCAGGTATGATCAGTCATTTTTCTAACAAGACCCAGTAATGCTAGAAGACTGACGGGAATCCCCATGGGGGAAGGTAAGCCATTTTCTCAGACTCAGTATAGAAGGATGGCTTAGATTAAGGGCTTAAATACTGGTGGACACTATTTTGGGCTCAATCGATTGCTTTATTAGCATGATTTCATATTGAATCTGGTGTTTTTAGACTTATAAAACACTTATGGGGTTTTTTATTCGCCTGGCACTTTATTAGACACCTAATCTATCTCAGAGGCCCCATCCCTCTGGAATGAAGAGGGAGGGGGCCTTATTTTCGCGCCTCAGTTGCGCAGTTGTTTTGCTAGACAATTCATGCAGCTTCACGTGTAGAGTCCAGAGACCTTAGAGAGGACTTCAGAGAGGCTTATTTCTTCTTCAAATAATCTCTAAGGAAGGTAAAAGCCACAGTAGCGGCTGTGGCATAGTGCTGTAGTGTTTACAACCGATTGACTGCTCTCTTAGCTCCGGTTTGGGCAATAAGGGGTTAATTGATTTGAAAATTTGTGTGCAATCATTCCATTTCATTAAGATCGGATGTTTTGGTAAAAAAGTGTGTGCTTTTTATTATTTAAAGACACAGTAACGTTTTTTCAAAAAGTATTTTTTCTTGCATTATAGTGCTGTCTAAGTCTGTCAAACATGTCTAAGCCTTCAGATAGCCCTTGTTCTGTGTGTTTAAAAGCCATGGCGGTACCCCCATTGCAAATGTGCTATAGCGTCTAAGCAGTTTAAGGACCACACAGTGACACTTAAAAATGTAGCCCAAGATGATTCTTTAGCAGAAGGTAGTGAGGATAGTACTCTCTCCTCCTGTGTCGACACCAGCTATGCCCGTGCAAGCGATGCCCAATACCTCTAGCGCATCGATCCCAATTACTTTGCAACAGTTAGCAGCAGTAATGGATAATTCTCTTGCAGCATTTTTATCCAAACTGCCAGCATTTCCAAGGAAGCGCGATAGCTCAGTTTTAAATACAGAAAATGAGCAATCAGACGAATTGGATAATTTTATCTGTAGTGCCCTCACAACACTCTGACTTGGCGGTGAGGGAGGGCCTGTCTGAGGGAGAAATTTCTGACACAGGAAAAGTTTCTCAGCAGGCAGAGCCAGATACCATAGCATTTAAATTTAAGCTAGAACACCTCCGCGCCCTGCTTAAGGAGGTCCTGGCTACGCTAGATGATTGTGACCCCTTGGTGGTCCCAGAAAAATTGTTTAAGATGGACAAATTCTAAGAGGTCCCGGTATACACTGATGCGTTTCCGATCCCTAAGAGGGTGGCGGATATTGTGACTAGGGAGTGGGAGAGACCAGGTGTACCCTTCGTTCCCCCTCCTATATTTAAGAAAATGTTCCTCATTGTTGACCCTAGAAGGGACGCGTGGCAGACGGTCCCTAAGGTAGAGGGGGCAGTTTCAACACTAGCCAAGCGCACGACTATACTATACTATACTATATAATAGAAGACAGTTGCGCTTTCAAAGATCCTATGGATAAAAAATTAGAAGGTTTACTTAAGAGAATATTTGTTCAACAAGGTTTCCTTCTTCAACCAATTTCTTGCATTATTCCTGTAACCACTGCAGCGGCTTTTTGGTTTGAGGAACTGGAAAACTCGCTCCAGAAGGAGACTTCTTATGATGAGGTCATGGACAGAATTCACGCCCTGAAGTTGGCTAATTCTTTCATCACAGATGCCGCTTTTCAGTTAGCTAAATTAGCGGCGAAAAATTCTGGTTTTGCCATTGTGGCGTGCAGAGCGTTTGGCTAAAATCATGGTCGGCGGACATGTCGTCCAAAACAAAATTGCTTAATATTCCTTTCAAGGGTAAGACCCTATTCGGGCCAGAGTTGAAAGAGATTATTTCAGATATCACTGGGGGAAAGGGCCATGCCCTTCCACAAGATAGACCCTTCAAAGCTAAAAACAAGGCTAATTTTCGTTCCTTTCGCAATTTCAGGAACGGATCTGCTTCAACCTCTACAGCCGCTAAGCAAGGGGGTAACACTTCCCAGCCCAAACCAACATGGAAACCTTTGCAGGGCTGGAACAAGGGTAAACAAGCCAAGAAGCCTGCTGCTGCTACCAAGACGGCATGAAAGGGTAGCCCCTGATCCGGGACCGGATCTAGTAGGGAGCAGACTTTCTCTCTTTGCTCAGGCTTGGGCAAGAGATGTTCCAGATCCCTGGGCGCAAGAAATTGTTGCTCAGGGGTACCTTCTGGAATTCAAGGACCTTCCTCCAAGGGGAAGGTTCCACATTTCTCGCTTGTCTTTAGACCAGACAAAGAGACAGGCATTCTTACGCTGCGTAGAAGACCTTCTAAAAATGGGAGTGATACACCCAGTTCCAACGGCAGAACAAGGACTGGGTTTTTACTCAAACCTGTTTGTAGTTCCCAAAAAGGAAGGAACTTTCAGGCCAATCCTGGACTTTCTTACCAATGATCCAGGAGGGTCAATATATGACTACCGTGGATTTAAATAATGCGTACCTACATATTCCTATCCACAAAGATCACCATCAGTTCCTGAGTTTCGCCTTTCTGGACAAGCATTATCAGTTCGTGGCTCTTCCCTTCGGATTGGCCACTGCTCCCAGAATTTTCACAAAGGTGCTAGGGTCCCTTCTAGCGGTACTAAGACCAAGGGGCATTGCAGTAGCACCTTACCTAGACAACATCCTAATACAAGCGTTGTCCTTTCACAGAGCAAAGGCTCATACGGACATTGTTCTGGCCTTTCTAAGGTCTCACGGGTGGAAGGTGAACATAGAAAAAAGTTCTCTGTCCCCGTTCACAAGGGTTCCCTTCCTGGGAACAATAATAGACTCGGTAGAAATGAAAATCTTTCTGACGTAGGTCAGGAAGTCAAAACTTTCGAACACTTGTCGTGTTCTTCATGCCATTCCTCAGCCTTCTGTGGCTCAGTGCATGGAGGTAATAGGGCTAATGGTTGCGGCAATGGACGTGGTCCCTTTTGCTCGAATTCATCTATGACCACTGCAACTGTGCATGCTCAAACAGTGGAATAGAGATTATGCAGATTTGTCTCCCCAGATACAAATGGACCAGAAAACCAGAGACTCACTTCTCTGGTGGTTGTCTCAGGATCACCTGTCTCAGGGAATGAGTTTCCGCAGACCGGAGTGGATCATTGTCACGACCGACGCCAGCCTCTTAGGCTGGGGTGCGGTCTGGGACTCCCTGAAAGCTCAGGGTCTATGGTCTCGGGAAGAATCTCTTCTCCCGATAAACATTTTGGAATTGAGAGCGATATTCAATGTGCTGCAGGCCTGGCCTCAGCTTGCGGAGGCCAAATTCATCAGATTTCAGTCAGACAACATCACGACTGTAGCGTACATCAATCATCAGGGAGGAACAAAGAGTTCCCTGGCGATGAGGGAGGTATCCAAGATCATCAAATGGGCAGAAGATCACTCCTGCCATCTATCCGCAATTCACATCCCAGGAGTGGACAACTGGGAGGCGGATTATCGGAGTCGTCAGACTTTCCATCCGGGGGAGTGGGAACTCCACCCGGAGGTTTTTGCCCAGTTAACCCAACTATGGGGCTTTCCAGATCTGGATCTGATGGCGTCACGCCAGAACTCCAAGGTTCCACGTTACGGGTCCGGGTCCAGGGATCCCAAGGCGACATTGGTAGATGCCTTAGTGGCGCCTTGGTCGTTCAATCTAGCTTATGTCTTTCCACCGTTTCCTCTTCTCCCTCGGCTAGTAGCCAGAATCAAGCAGGAGAAGGCTTCGGTAATTCTGATAGCTCCTGCGTGGCCACGCAGGACTTGGTATGCAGACCTGGTGGATATGTCATCGGCTCCACCATGGAAGCTACCTTTGAGACAGGACCTTCTAATCCAAGGTCAATTCAAGCATCCAAACCTAGTTTCTCTGCAACTGACTGCTTGGAGATTGAACGCTTAATTCTAGCTAAGCGTGGGTTCTCTGAATCAGTTATAGATACTCTGAAAGCCTGTTACCAGGAAGATTTACCATAAGATATGGCGGAAATATCTTTGTTGGTGCGAATCCAAGGGTTACTCATGGAGTAAGATTAGGATTCCAAGGTTACTATCCTTTCTCCAAGAAGGATTGGAGAAAGGGTTGGCAGCTAGTTCTCTAAAGGGACAGATATCTGCTCTGTCCGTTCTGTTGCATAAGCGTCTGGCAGCCGTGCCAGATGTTCAGGCGTTTGTACAGGCCTTAGTCAGAATCAAGCCTGTCTACAGACCTGTGGCTCCTCCATGGAGTTTAAATTTAGTTCTTTCAGTTCTTCAAGGGGTTCCGTTTGAACCTCTACATTCCATAGATATTAAGTTACTATCTTGGAAAGTTTTGATTTTGATAGCTATTTCTTCTGCTAGAAGAGTTTCTGAATTGTCTGCTTTGCAGTGTAATTCACCCTATCTGGTGTTCCATACAGATAAGGTTGTTTTGCGTACCAAACCTGGTTTTCTTCCAAAAGTGGTTTCCAATAAGAATATTAACCAGGAAATAGTTGTTCCTTCTCTGTGTCCTAATCCAGTTTCTAACAAGGAACGTCTGTTACACAATCTTGATGTGGTTCGTGCTTTAAAGTTTTATCTAAAAGCAACTAAAGACTTCAGACAAACATTGTCCTTTTTTGTCGTCTATTCTGGCAAGAGGAGAGGTCAAAAAGCGACTGCTACCTCTTTGTCTTTCTGGCTGAAAAGCATCATCCGGTTGGCTTATGAGACTGCTGGAAGGCAGCCTCCTGAACGAATTACAGCTCATTCCACTAGAGCTGTGGCTTCCACATGGGCTTTCAAGAATGAGGCTTCTGTTGAACAGATCTGTAAGGCAGTGACTTGGTCTTCACTTCATACATTTGCTAAATTTTACAAATTCGATACTTTTTCTTCTTCAGAGGCTTTTTTTTGGGAGAAAGGTTTTGCAATCAGTGGTGCCTTCCGTTTAGGTTACCTGACTGTTTCCCTCCCTTCATCCGTGTCCTTAAGCTTTGGTATTGGTTACCACAAGTAAGGATGAAGCCGTGGACCGGATACACCAATGTAAGAGAAAACAGAATTTATGCTTACCTGATAAATTTATTTCTCTTACGGTGTATACGGTCCACGGCCCACCCTGATAATTTAGTCAGGTTTAAATTTATTTTTGTAAACTACAGTCACCACTGCACCCTATGGTTCTCCTTTTTCTCCTAACCGTCGGTCGAATGACTGGGAGGGCGGAGCCTGAGGGGAGCTATATGGACAGCTCTGCTGTGTGCTCTCTTTGCCACTTCCTGTAGGGATTGAGAATATCCCACAAGTAAGGATGAAGCCGTGGACCGGATACACCGTAAGAGAGAAATTTATCAGGTAAGCATAAATTCTGTTTTTTTTCTGTTAAATTTCAAAGTTGTCTTTTTCCACTCCACCTATATCACGTGACAGCCATCAGCTAATCACAAATGCATATATGTATATTGTGTGAAATCTTGCACATGCTCAGTAGGAACTGGTAGCTCAAAGTGTAAATATAAAAAAAACTGCACATTTTGTTAATAAAAGTCAATTGGAAAGTTGTTTAAAATTGCTGCTTTATCTAAATCATGAAAGTTTAATTTTGACTTGATTTTCCTTTTAATGTCTTTTTCCACTATGTGCAGTATGCTATATATTTCACGTTTTTAAAACAATGAAAAACTTTTTAATATAGTGTTATTTCCGAGGCTCCTGCTTTCCAATCTGAGAGGCTGTTTTCACTGATGTAGGAGGGGAGAGCAGCTGAGCAGTCTCAGACTGGAAGCAGCATTGGTAACACTATATAACTCTATATTACTGTGTAGGCAGTGGAGCGCACAGCAGGCAAGCTTATTTTCTAGCACTCGGGTGTGTGACTGATTGTGTGTGTGCAACTGATTAGGTGTGTGACTGTGTGTGCAACTGTGATTGTGTATTATCTTGTCTATTTAACATTGTGTGCGGTGTATAAGAGATAGCATGTGACAAAACATGTATATAACACAGGGGTGAATTTATAAAGCTGCATTCGCACCTTTTGATGCTATGCATAGCAGGTCGCATGAGCGAATCTGCTGCCACATATAGGAACTGCTTCTTTTGCTTCTCCGCCACTTCAGAGGTGGCTATATCAATCACCCGACAAACGCTCATTCTGGGTGATTGATAGGTCTTGCTCTTGTGTAGTAGATTACGCAGGAGGATGGGGCGGCATTGCACAAGAAACCATAGAAATGCAAAAATAGCCTTGGTCTTTAAGGGTAAGAAAATTGAAAAATGGTCTGGTCTGGTCACTAAGTGGTTTAAAAGGATCCTAAACCCATTTTCTTATGACACTGCGAGTCCACGGATCATCATAATTACTGTTGGGGAATATCTCTCCTGGCCAGCAGGAGGAGGCAAAGAGCACCACAGCAAAGCTGTTAAATACCACTCCCCTTACCCACTACCCCCAGTCATTCTCTTTGCCTGTTGCAAGAAGGTGCTAAAGTAATTGGGTGTCCTGATTAAGATTCTTCTATCAAGATATATTTTTTTTATTTTGAAGTCTTTGCTGCGTTTTTCGAACATGTTGCTGCAATGGTATAGAAAGCCTGAGTAAGTTTACTCTGTCTTTCTTTTTTCCACAGGCCTCTGTGAGGAGCAGCATTCTCTCACGCTGGGTGGGCTATCCCCCTGCCGGACGGTGAAATGCAGGGAAGTTCCCAGTCTTCTATAATTATGGGGGGCTTGCACTTCTGAAAATAGACTATTCTTGGGACATGTATATATCCTGGGGTAGGATATTTTAGGCAGGTTGCAGGCACTGGTGACCAGGAGACTAGGGGATTATACTTTATGGAGTATTCCCTGCTTGTTATAGGGCTCTTTAGCGGTTAATGGCAATTTCTGTGCAAACTGAGTGCAGTGTTACTCATCTTTGTTTGGACTTAACTCCTATATCTAGATTGAATTTTAATCCTGCTATACAGTGAATGCTAATTCTAGGAGTAAGAGTGCGCTCTTTATTTGCTGAGTGGCACTGTGTTGGGCTTCCTTCAGGGTTCATGTGTTTTTGTGCTCACTGTGCGTTTTTGATACGCTCTCTTTATCGGACCTTCAATGGCGGCGGTGAGAGGTTGAGGCGCAAGATAATTATGCTACACACTTCATCTCTGTCTTTTCTCCTAGTTTATGTTGACAAGTTCCGTTTGCTTCCTTTAGTTGTGGCGGGGAATCGCCATTTTCGGCTCTCCTTCTGAGACGGTTGTTGGCCATGCCCCCTTGTCTCCTTAAGAACGGAGCGAGGGGTTGATAGTGTGATTCCTCTAGAAGACTCCTGCAATGCAGAAGTTTGCTTCGTGTCTTATATTCGTTTGTGAATAATTTTAACAACCGTTCATGTTTAAAGGGAAAACGCAAGAGTACAGCCATAAGGGCTTTATTCCTACCATTTTCGTTTTCTAATAAACACTATATAAAATAAGATATGCCTAGGCGCCAAACTAACAGAGGCTAAGGTGAAATAGTATTAGTATTACTTATTAAAATTATATGGTAATGGATAAAATAACAATGGTAAAAAATATAGGTAAGTTAATACAATATAACAAATAGCATGGATCCAAGTGCGTGCAATATGATACAAAAAATTACAAAAAATAGCAATCAGGCTGAGTCCAATCGTGTGCAAAATATCCAAAAAGTCATCAAAGTCACAAAAATTCAAGAAAATCCCAATAAAGTCCAAAAAAATCAAAGAAAATCCTATAAGATGCTCCTAAAAAATGTGTCCAGAGTGTGTGGTTATGCTGTTTCACCTGGGTAAAAAATGCAATATAAAAATGTGGATACAGGTGTTGTTAGAAGTGTCCAATGGAAATAATAGTTGTAAATTATCCCTTGGTAGCTGTGATGCCAGCCTAGGCAGGACAAAAGTGATGAAAAAAAGGGAAAAAACAAAAAAAACTGATGTGTAAAAACCTGTGAAGAGAAAATAAAATACAATGTGTAGAATGTTCACAAATAATTCCTCCTACTGAAATAAGGCTTACCAGTGCAGGTCTAGGCGTTTCGGCCCTCTCTAGGCCTTTATCAAGACTGGTGTTTACTAAGAACTGATGGCCTTATATAGGGGTTGTGAAATTACAACCGGAAGTGCCTTACATTAACCGTTTCCGGTTTGGCGTTTTTTTTTATACAATATAATTGTGATTTATAAAACTTATTTCACATGATAGTTGGTAAATTAAGCAATAATTTATTACTGTCACTGCTTTACAAGCCTTTAATTCTAATCTCATACATTTATGTGAAGCCTCCGTATATCTGTGACGTCACTTCCGGTGGGGAAATTGCGATACGGAATTGCGGTTATGTATACCATATATTTTGATCTATTATTTTCGATCAGTTGCTTTTATCATTTATTTCTTAAATGATGTATTAAACGTTATTTGAAGTCAAATTGTGCCAATTTTATATCAATTGTTAGTCCGTTTATCGATCGCCCTGATTGGTCGTGACGTCAAAGCTTTAGTTAAGTAGTTAATAGGCGAGGCAGCAGTGTCAATGATTGGACGTAAATTCAATGTGAACTCCTTGATTTCCCTTAGATCTATAGTGTGTTCAGTGTATGCGGGTCACTATACACATAATGGATAATACACTTGTGGGTCTAACATACTAGATATCTCCGAGGGAAATTAAGACGAATTATGCTACAGGCAAAGATATAGTTCTATACGTATTAAGGGGGTGTTTAATACATAAATCCTGAATCGGAATTGGGGAGCTGGTTTATCTATATAAGACACTGTGTGTTATGTAATAAGACTTCATTATTCTTTCAGTTATATAATAATCGTCCTTTATATATAAAATCATATAATAAAGTGAAAAGAGAAAAAAACTAAATACAAAGTTCTAGTACCTTGGTATAGCAGATAGATGATGCTAATATTTTTATTGTTAATCATCCTGTAGACGACGATATATGCTAACATCGTTGAATAATGCAAAAATGGTGTAACTTAATAAGTAAGTTGCTTAATAGGTATCCCGATATAATATCGGTATCTATATGATAGTGATGTTCTAATGCGGTTCTATATATAATCATATAGAAGGGGAGAGAGAGAATGTAATTAACCTAGAAAATTCTAGTCCTTCAATGTGGAAAATAGATAGTGATCATCATCCTTTAGTCAATGTCATATAATATCATTGGTAAAGGTAACGATAGTATTACTTGGTATGATGTTCAATAAATATACCAGTAGTACCTAACTGGTTCTGTCAACATACTAATGATATCCTATTGCGGCAAATCATTAGGATCTGATAGCTAATAGTGCTGTATATGTACATCCTTTGTGTATGCCACTCTTGACTCTAGGGTCTAGGTAAAGTCACTGATTAGTGTGGACACATCACATGGCCAACACTCTCATAGTTGTCCAAATCTAAGACTAATGATCACAAGCTAAGGCTATATGGATGAAATATACTTGTAGAACGGATCCTTATTAGTATTGTGTATAGCTCAAAGTGTGATTCACTGAATACGATTTGTACCTATAGTGTATTTATTTATTCCCTCAAACCGAATGATGAGGGTGTGTGTTCGGGGAGCTGGTGTCCTATATGCCTATATCAGAAAATGTCAGAGATATGTCAAAAGAATGGATTATTAAATATCCATTATGGGACATGAAGTGTCATGATTAGGAAGGTCTGGCTATAATGCTAAGGTGTTATAGCCTGTTGTCAAGGACCAAGGATGGATCAGATAGCTTAAAAGTTGTGTCTCTAAGATATAGTATTGTTGGATACTAGTATATTTCGTATATTAAATCCATGTTATCTACCTAATTGGATTGGTGTTAAACCTTAAAGGGACAGTATACACTCATTTTCATATAACTGCATGTAAAAGACACTACTATAAAGAATAAGATGCACAGATACTGATATAAAAATCCAGTATAAAACTGTTTAAAAACTTACTTAGAAGCTGTCAGTTTGGCTCTGTTAAAAAGGTAACTGGAAAGCCCACTGCAAGTGGCAAATAAGACACCCCCCCCTCCCCCTTCTTTTGCATATGAAAAGAAGGGGGAGGCTGGAGAAGGTAGCTGACAGTATTCACATAAAACTTTGGGGCTTGGTTAGGAGTCTGAAAATCAGAGCAATGTTATTTAAAAATAAGCAAAACTATACATTTATTTAAAAAAACAAACTTTATGGGCTTTATAAATAGATCATCTACAAAACATTTATGCAAAGAAAAAATGAGTGTATAATGTCCCTTTAATGTGAAAGGGAGTGTTTATGACTCCTCTGCTTCTGGTTGAATTCAGATACTTCTCTGATTAATTCTGTGTGAAGATCAATACCTTGGGGAAAGAGGATCAAGAATAGAGATCTGTCAGATCATACTGATGTTAAACCTTTTTATGAAAGAAAATGTTTGTAGTTTCTTAACTTCAAGTTGATTTTACAAACTTCTCTGCTTCATTCTGTGTGAAGACAAATACCTAGAGGAGAGAGGATCAACAATAAAGATAATTGTGATATGTTTGTCGGTAGAGTGTCAAATCATATTAAATAGGTGAGATAGGTCTTCCTTATTATTTAACCCCTTAGGGTGAAGACAGTTCAAGTTGAAAATCCACTTTGATTCGGCGGTAAGCAGTTTCTTTGTATAATTACCGACTCTCCAGTCTTTTCGGACCTTCTGTATGCCCATAAATGTTAAATCCTTTATGTTGCGCTTGTGTTTGATTGAAAAATGTCTATACAAGGCTGTGTCCGTATTCAATTTTTCAATGAGTCGTAAATGTTTGCGTATCCTCTCGTTTAGGATCCTTGACGTCTGGCCCACATATTGCAGACCACACGAACACTGTAACATGTAGATCACTCCACTGTCTTGGCATCTGATCAACTCATTTACTTTATATTTTTCTTTGGTTTTAAAACTGTTGAATGTGGTGGATTTAATACCACATTTACACGCCTTACAAGACACGCAGGGAAAAAAACCCTTCACCTCATTTCCGAATGTATCCATAATACCCTGCTTCTTCTTTTCTATGCTGGGGGCAAGTCTACTTTGTAGGTTCTTAGTTTTCCTGTAGACTAACTTTGGTCTTGCTGGTAGTTTTTCACCAATCAGGTCATCATCTTTCAGGAGTGGCCAATGTTTTTGAAATATTTTCTCGATGATGCTCTTATTCTCGCTGTATTCTGTAATCATTACATTGAAAGAGTCATCTTCTGTCAGCTGTGGTTTTTCTTTATATTTTAAAAGTTTGTTTCTGTTGATGTTATCGACTTGAGTTTTCTGATCCAGCAGGCTTTCATTGTATCCTCTCTCTAGGAACTTGGCTTTGATAAGTATTGCTTGCTTATTCCATTTATCCTCTGTCGAACAGTTTTTCTTAATTCTTACCAGCTGTCCCTTTGGGATATTCTGCTTCCAGTTTTTGTGATGGCAACTCTTGCTATGGATGTAGGTGTTGCTATCTACATCTTTAAAGTGGGTAGAAGTTTCAATCTTGCCATCTCTAACCTCTATTTTTAAATCCAGAAAGATAAGTTCAGTGGTACTCCATGTGTAGGTAAATTTCAAGCTGTTGGTACTTCTGTTCATGACTTCAATAGTATAGTTCAGATCCTCCTGGGTCCCCTTCCAGACAATGATGATGTCATCTATATAACGGCGGTAGAGGACCAGGTCCGCGCCTGCTGGGCAAGACTCCCAGAAGATGTTCTCCCACTTGCCCATATATAGGTTCGCATAGCTAGGCGCGAACCTGGTCTCCATTGCTGTACCGCAAATCTGTTGGTAATAATTTCCTTCATTGTGGAAATAGTTATGGGTAAAGATATACTGGATCCCATCTAGAATGAAATCTTTCTGATCCTCAGGGACTTCCGGATCTTTGTCAAGAAAGAATTTGACTGCTTCTAATCCCTCCTCATGGGGGATACATGTATATAGTGACATCACGTCACATGTAGCTAAGATGTAGCCATCTTCCCAGGGAGTATCTTCCAAGAGATTTAGTATCTGGGTGGAGTCCTTGAGGTATGAAGGTAGCTGTTTTACATATCTCTGAAGATTGAGATCAATATATTCTGACAGATTGCTGCTTAAAGAACCGATGCCTGAAATAATCGGCCTTCCTGGTGGTCTCTGTAATGATTTATGGATCTTCGGCAAATGGTATATTACCGGTGTGATGGGATGACTGATGTTGATGTAGTTATATTCCTTATTAGTCAATATTCCTTGTTCCTTTGCTTGATCCAATATCTGCAGCAATTCCTTTTTATATGTCTCTACTGGATTTGAAGGTAGTTTTCAATATGTTTCTTGATCACTCAAAATTCTGGCATTTTCGGACTTATAATCCTTCCTATCCATGATGACAATCCCCCCCCCCCCCCTTGTCCGCTGGTTTGATGATCAAATTGTGATTGTCTTCCAATGATTTGATAGTTTTGATCTGTTGATAAGAGAGATTATGTTTTCTTAATTTCAATTTCTTAGACTGTAAGTCTTCGATCTCTTTACAGACTATCGTCTCAAAAGCCTCTATAGCTGCTCCCTTGCTATTTGTAGGGTAGAATGAGGACTTCGGTTTCAAATCTGTATGTCTATAAGCATCAGCATATATATATATATATATATATATATATATATATATATATATATATATATATATATATATATATATATATATATATATATATATATATATATATATATATATATATATATATATATATATATATATATATATATATATATATATATATATATATATATATATATATATATATACAAGAATAAAGGAATGAATCCAGGCATTTCCAAGTCCGTTAAAAAATGAATATTTATTTCAAAAATTTAAAAAGGTAGCTTCCATATGGTTAAAAAGTTAACACTTTGTCTTACATTTTTCAGCCTCCACGGCCGTAATCATAGATACTCCCTTAGTACATGGGAGGTGTTCTTATAGGGCTTTCCTCCGCCCATTTAAAATCATCACTCATTAACCAATTAATTACCAGCTATTAATCATTATACAATAGATGCAATACAGATACATATTAAAGTTATTAAATTCATTTGGTATTATTGACTATTTGCCTTTGTTATTTCATTTCATAAAGTAAGTACCATATTGAAGTAAAGAAGAGCATATTTAAAATGAGTTCATACTTAAAGTCCCCAAGGCAGAACTTACAGTGATCTGAGATGTCATTGCAGAAAGGACAGGACACATACAGGAACTGTTAGTGCTTTAACTTTGTAGTGCTTCTTCACATTAGACTGTTCTCTTCAAACTGAGCTGTGCTCTGGCTGCACTGTTTAAGTTTTCCTTAACACAGCGCATCCAGAGCAAAGTGCTGTTTGAAGTGATAAGTCACATATGCAGCAGTGCATTGCTTGTTGACTGGCTCTCAAATTTTTTTCAAACCCGCCCCCTAGCCTTTCCCAGTCTGCAAAGCTGTTTATTCTGAATGTAAGACGTTAGTATGAGCATTGCATCTTTTTTATTACTACATTTCTACGTTAGACCAAGAGAAAAGGAAATGGATTTATTCAACAGACATGTTAAAAAATTTTTTAAAAAAAAATAAAAAAAAAATTAGGCAGCTAATTTGCAATGCAATTTTCAACTACTGCACTATATTATAAAACGTTAACAATTGCTTTATTCTTCAGTTAACCAACACATTACAATTGAACTGGTGCCTTAGTGTAACTGTCCAATTTTTAAAATTGAGTTTTATTTAAAAAAGACCTGCAGAAACATTTTCCCTTACAAAAATCTCGTCGCAGAAAGTGAAGAAAAGTTCTGCTTCTGGGCTTAAAGTAAACTAAACAGCAGATGAATTTATACCGGTTACAAGCACAACTACGTTTTAGCTGGTAGAGCAACAGCATATTTAATCAAAATATTACATCAAAACTTTGCCTATATTATACATGTACATTCTATCAATCAATTGTTTAGTGATATAACATAATTATATAAATATGTTTAATCTGTACTAAACAGTGACGTGCAGTCACAGGAGGCAGGTGAGGCAGCGCCTACCCTGGCCAATCTATGTAATTACAGGCAGCATTTATTTAAAATTAAAAAATAAAAAAAATATTATTTTTTTTTTTCCATATTTTTTTTTTTTTATAAAATAAGGTGACCCCCCCACCCCTCCACCAAAATCATGATTCTGTATTTAAATTTTATTAAAACCAACTCACTGTTTGTTTATACATCAATACATTCATATTGCGCAAGACAAGGACAGCCGGCTGTCCTTGCATTGCGCAATATGAATGCATTGACTACTGTGGAAGTGTATGGGACGCTGAGAGACTGCCACCAGAGGAGAAAAGGTGCTAATGCAGTGCTCTCCAATGCGCCCCATACGCTTCCACAGGAGGCTAGCCTCCGTCCTGGCCGCCTCTCACGTCTCACTACTAGTCTGACTCTCAGCCAATCAGATTCAGAATTCAGAACTAGTCTGAATCTGACTGGGGCTGGCTGTCTCTGAGTGCCGGGCGGGAATTAAATAGATCCTTCCGCGTGCAGTCACGTGTCTCAGAGCAGCTCAGCAGAGAAGACTAGAGTCAGACGTGGAGTGGTCTGTGGAAAGCCCTGGGTCCAGTGGGAGACTCTGGAAAGCACGGCAGACTGGCAGCAGCAGTGTCACAGCCAGTGACTAGTAGCTACCGAGTGAAGAAGAATGGAGTGGAAGCCTAAGGTAAGTTAAAGCTTCAAGTTCACACACAGACTGAGCTCACTCAGCTCAGCCTCAGAGTCACTGTCAGACTGAAGGGGCCTGGGCCTGGGGGGGGGGGCGGGTGTGGTCGTGATAGTGCACATGGTTTTGTCGGCTCTAGCTGGGAGAAAATCTTCCGAGTGAGTCCCTGCACCTGGTAATAAATGTATTATGTAAATAAAGTATGCATGCCACATGGCTCATGGGGGCGTGGCCTAGCGCGGAGGTCCGTGGAGGGGGCGTGGCATATCGCGGGGTCCGTGGAGGGGCGTGGCCTAACGCGAAGGTCCTGGAGGGGGCGTGGTCGGGGGCGGGGCCGTGGAGAGAGCTCAAACAGCTTAAAAGAGGGGAGAGAAAGCTCAAGAGGGGATAAAGAGAGATAGGGGGGAGAGAGAGATAAGATAGAGAGGGGAGATAGGGAGAGGGGAGTGAGAGGGGAGATGTGAAGAGAGAGAGAGGGGAGAGAGAGAGACAGAGGGGGGGAGATAGGGGAGAGAGAGGAGACAGAGAGAGAGAGGGGAGAGAGAGGAGACAGAGAGAGAGAGGGGAGATGTGGGGAGAGAGAGAGAGGGGGGGGAGAGAGAGAGAGAGAGGGGGGAGATAGAGAGAGACAGAGGGGGAGATAGGGGGGAGAGAGGAGAGAGAGAGAGGGGAGAGAGTGAGAGAGGGCAGAGGAGAGATGGGGAGAGATAGAGAGAGGGGAGAGAGAGAGAGAGGGGGAGAGAGAGAGAGAGAGGGGAGAGAGAGAGAGAGAGGGGGAGAGAGAGAGAGAGAGGGGAGAGAGAGAGAGAGAGGGGAGAGAGAGAGAGAGAGGGGAGAGAGAGAGAGAGAGGGGAGAGAGAGAGAGAGGGGGAGAGAGAGAGAGAGGGGAGAGAGAGAGGGGAGAGAGAGAGAGAGAGGGGAGAGAGAGAGAGAGAGAGAGAGGGGAGAGAGAGAGAGAGAGGGGAGAGAGAGAGAGAGAGAGAGGGGGAGAGAGAGAGAGAGAGGGGAGAGAGAGAGAGGGGAGATGGAGAGAGAGAGAGGAGAGAGAGAGAGAGAGGGGGGAGCGAGAGAGGGGGGGGGGGAGAGAGAGGGGGGGGAGAGAGAGAGAGGATAGGGGGAGAGAGAGATAGGGGGGAGAGAGATAATATACCTGCTAATTAT